>NC_058031.1:9847830-10147830 GCF_019176455.1 Solea senegalensis | reverse complement strand
TGTCAGTCATAAACAACAAACAACTGCTGTGATCCATTACCAGTAATAAAAATAGGTTTAAATTATAGATTGCCATTAAATTAATATGTATCATGTTCAACTAATAACAGGTAAAATAAAGAATGCAAACCAGGAACTGTTGTATTCAGCCTAATGAGTTGGCTGTAGGTACATCACGATAAAGATAATAGTTTGGCAAGAGATGTTACAGAGCTGCTTCACATGTTGCAACAACAACCTGAGATCTGCAGCTGTGAGTGAGTCTCTGTGTGTATGTGTGTGTGTGTGTGTGTGTTTACTTTAAAACCTGTAACAGAAAGATATGGAATGTGTTTTGCTGTGTTTTTAAGTGTTGAAATTGTGACCGTTGAGATGATTAACAGCTTTAATATCACAGCAGAATATCCAAAATATCAAAAAATCCATAAAATTAGACTATCCTGTCAAAGAAAGGGGGGCCGGCCTCGCTCATGAACCGAGGCTTCTGCAAAGTAAAGCCTGACATAGGATTTAGAGCAACATACGGAAATAGCAATAACCCTATATCTGAATGCAGATGATTACGTTCTCTCTAGTTTAATCCTCGGGCACCGAACACATTTAAATGGTGGAGGCGTATAAATATTCTAGCATAACATTATCTGAAGAAGTGCTGGTGGTGCTGCATCAGACTGCTGCTGCAGGCAGCCTGCGTGATGTTGCCCTCAGGTGGTGAGAGTGTAAAACAGCAGCCGTGAATGAGAAGTCCATCAAGCAGCTGAAAGATTCAGTGGTGATGCTTTCATCTGCTCGCATGTATAGAGCCCCATTTGTGTTTGAATGAGTCGTATTTTTGATTTAGTCCACCCCACCCCATCTCTCTCTCTCTCTCCCTCTCACTCACTCTCTCTCTCTCTCTCCCTGTGTGTGTGTGTGTGTGTATTTGTTGCCTCTTTAGGACCTGTTCTGGCATAAACACTGTCCTTGTCAGGACCAGCAGTCCTCGTGGGTAGAGATAATGCTTTGTTTGGACTACAGACACACACTTAAATGAAAGTTAATGCAGTGTCCCAAGAAGAATAGCTGTGTGTGTGTGTGTGTGTGTGTGCGTGAGAGAGAGAGGTGCACATGCGCAGTGATCGGATGAGCGGTGGCCTTTGTCTTGGAATGTTGGCCTCACGCGCTTGTGCATTTCTCCGCCGGACAGCGGAGGCACATAAAGCCTGGTAAATTGCACCAGGGCAATAAAATGGCAATAAAGTGACAACAACAGTGCATTAATCCATCACCAGGGAGCGCTGAAGGTACTGTAAGGAGCTCTGGCTGGAGCCCGGAATGATTTCTTGGGTTTATCAGCTCAGCGGCTGCAGCGCTCATCCAGCATGGCAGGGGGCAGTGAGGAGCTGAGAGGGCTAGAGTTTCTCCCGGTTGACCAGGCCTGTTGTAATATCAGGCAGGTAGGACACACTCACTATAATGCGACACAGCAACTTTATATTGAAAGGCTGAGCGTCTTTTAATTAGACGACAGAATGAATAAGCCTTCAACTGTCAGGGGCCTGATGGAAATCCCCAGCTCTCTGCCTCTTGTAGCTTTGCTGTATTTCCAATAGTAATTTCCAAGACATGTTCTCACAAGGAGGCAGAGCGTCCTTGTTGGAGCAGTACAGCCCCTCTGGCGTGCAGCCCACCCCTCCTCCTGGCTTCCCGTGGCTCTTGGAGAAAGAGAGCTTTATTCAGGAGCACCTGGATTTATGTGGGGGGACTAGAAGCAGCAGGTGATGGAAACTGCTGGCCCAGTAGGCTGGCTGTGGCCAGGGGGCTCTGGCAAAGTAGTAAGTAGGCCCAGTGGGTCACACTGTCATTTCCTGTTTCTCTACCCTTTTACTCTCATTTTACTGTTCTTCAATTCCAGCCTGCCTTCCTGCTAGAATCACTTCCTCCAATAGGAAACAGATGAGTAGCCCAGTTTGAGGTGGACGTGCTTTGCCCTTCCCATCGTCAAGTCAGGACATCTGACATACATTTTCACATAGTTGGGGCCAGAGAACGCCATTTAAAGCCCAGTAATGCAGCCCTGCAAACAAAAACAATCAACGGTTATTTTCTAGGCCTGTGAACATCTACACGAAACGTTCCTCTTTAACAAGATTGTTGATGTTGCCTTGAGGTGAAAGCATTTGCTTCAGGTTTCAACTTGGATGCCTAAGCGCTGGTTACCTGGCTTACCACCGACACAGAGTCTTTGATTTTGCGCCTGCAACGCGGTGTTCTTCACTGCTGACATGACAATAAATTTAAGAACACACACAGAATAACCTTTTGAGAGAGTCTGTGGTGTAAACATTTGGACCTCCTCTCCCCAGATGAAACCACTAGCCGGTTTGCCGTCAGCTATTCCACAGAAACAGCATTCTAAACTGAACCAGGTGTGTACATGCCACAGCGAAGAGGTCAAAAGTGAAAACACATGATACACTCTTTCTTCTTCTTCTTCTCTTTCTCCTTCCTATTCCTCTTCCTCTAATAACCACTGTGTGATGTAAAAGAAAGAGAAAGAAAGCTGTGCTAAAATGGCTCATTAAACCGTCTAGTAATGCTTATGTAATGTTCATGGGGAACAGATTTCAGATCGGGGCAACACAAGTGCATTAAACCTGGAGGGAAGACTTTAGTAAGATAGATAGATAGATAGATAGATAGATAGTTAGATAGATAGATAGATAGATAGATAGATAGATAGATAGATAGATAGATAGATGCTTAACATCAAACCTTATCCTACTCTAAACTTAAACCTAACCCTAAAATCAAGTCTTAACTCATGAAAAGCTCTTTGGCGTTTGTCATAATATCCTCACACAATGTCGGAATGTCCTCACAACCATACATATGCACACACACATACACACAGAGTTCATAATCACATACTGTATATAATTAGAAACATAAGCTGAAAGCATCTCGCAGAGGAATGTGTGTCCCTATAACTCTGGCTGTGTTGCACTCAGGTACATAGCACTGAGAACCGGTCTTTGAACTCGTTTGGAGCTGCTAATTCCTCGCTCCTTTGTCATGATTATGAAGTTAAATATCTCATTAGCCTCGACAGCAGCAGGGCTTTATAAATGGAAACACATCAGACAAACTGACAGTATAAAGTGTAGCGTAGAGTGGCAGTGAGCAGAGGGACAGGCAGGGTTCAGGAGGGAAGAGGGTGGCGTCTCTGTCCGAGAGGTAGGAGGACGTTGTTTGGACTGCTCTGCTTCCCAGATTCTCTCACACGTTCTGGACCCCCATCACGCTGGGTTTATTTTTGGCCGGCAGTTGAGATGAAGGACTCAGTGTTTAGACGTGAGCTGTTTGGATAAATCGGTGTGTATGTGTTACAGATTTTAAGTAAAGCCCTGCATCACTTGTGCAACCTCAGAAGTGTGACACCTTAGACACATTATATTTCCCCAAGACTCAACCATGAATCAGTACAAAGACTGTCCTCTTCTATTTCACCAAGTTTTATTACAAATGTGTTTACTGCTAATCAGTGTAATGGACTAGACCGTGAGCACTTGACTGTGTTTAACGTATCCTGTTGGCCTCAGCAGATGATGAAGCCCGTACAAGGATGTCGGTTGTTACACTGAATTATAAAGCCAATTCAAGAACCTGTCAGGATCCCCTTTATCCTGTGTGGCGTAGCATCTATGACTTCCTTTATGTGTTAGATTTGTTTTGCCACATAGTTTTATAAAGTATTTATCAAGGCTTTTATAAGCCACTAAAACTATAATCAGTCCAAACGCCACCTCCAGCAACAGACCGGCCGGAGTTATTGAAGGCTCACTGTGCCGAGGCCTGGCCAAGCTGTGTTGCATTTTAAATTCTGCCAAAATGATTGGGACGTGTGGATCATTTAATGTCAACTCCAACATCTCCCAGTGAAATAAATACTACAACAGAAAATCGCAAGGATTTCATGGCCTCTCTGAACTCTAATCTCTGATGGAAATAGACAGACTACAACCTGTGATGTGTGGAGTCCAATCGTGGACAGATGTGATTTTTGTTTTTCCCACCTCTTCCAAAAGGAGGCTGTCCCAGTGGGTTACTGTATAAGCCTTGAATACTGATCCTCAAGCATATAAAACTTGCACATTCATATACAGTGTAACATTAGCTAGTTTATGACTCTGTGTTATGTGGAGGCTGAGCAGAGGCAGGAGAATGCTGTGGTCACCGGTGGGTCAAAGACTGTCAGGGCTCAGGGCAGGCAGAAAGCCAGCCTCAGTACGTGTCTGCTCTGAATGTTAATGGATTAACGCTCGCTACACATTCGGCTAGACTGGGAAACTCAAGATGACTTTTAACGTGAAAGGCCGCCAATAAGTCGCCATCATAAATTCAGGGACACATGCTGTCTGTTGCGGTGCAGCAGCCAGGCGTGTTTCCTCGGGGAGGCCAGGGCTGAGAGACTGTGTGATGGAGAACAGGGGAGCAGGTGGGCTCCGGATTGGCTGACCTTGCCTCTCAAACGCCACAAGATATGATCAGAGTACGCTGGCAGCTGTGGCCTTGTTTAACAACACCCAAGGTGTCATGTAGAGCAGGTACACTCGTGCAGTTTTCCCACCTACAGTCGTACAGTCACCATCCCTCATTCACTATACACACAATATATGTAGTGTGATTTAAATTCAGACCCTGCCGATTTCCATCACAAGAAAAGCCCATTCAGTTTCACATTTTTTCTTGTAATTGCTGTAAGCGAGTAACTTAGGCTTGTCTAATGTGAATTTCCACATGGCAAAGAGAGCTGCGGTTGTAATGCTCCCACACTGCAGCGACAATCCCAATGACTATGTGTAATTTAGCAGCAGGGGACAATGAGCTAATCTTGCAGGCGAGCATATACTCCCAATTTAAAATCAATCAAGATGCATTTGAATTTTTAGTACCTCTACATGAGCTGTGCTGTAAATAAGAGCTGGGTTCGGAGCGCACAATTGTTGTGTGCCTGCGTGGGGGGTCATTTAAAATCCACTGATGGATTCACAACACATTTCTCTGCAAAGTTTCACACACATTTTGACGCTAATATAAACCATTTCTCCTAATCATTTGTGCTGCTTGCTGCACTGCAAAGTAATTAGATATAATTATGTCAGTGGATGATTTCTCGTCTTTTATTGAAGAACTGGCTGATAAGCAATCACTAGCACCAGCGCGGTTTTAAATACTTGAAAGAAAAGCAAGCGGCACATGCGGGAACCAGAAACCTTACGGTGTTGGAATTTGTAATCCAATTATCTCATTTGAATGAATAAAACACTGTGCTGTGGTTTCCTATGATTTTCTGTCTCTAACCATCAAGGACTTACTTAATGCCTACAATTTCTTTGCTTTCTCTCCGCAAATTAATTTATGGTCTAATTACTGGACAAGCCTCCAGATATGAAGGAACACAAATCATTAGTCCTTACCAGATGGCAGAAAAACAGCACAGGATAATTGAAAATCTAGAAGTGGATCAATATTTAGAAGCCCAAGGTTACATGAAGTATGACACTACTATTAACATGGAAAAATGATGCATCGCATCCACAGGCAAATTGGCCGCTGTTATTTGATGGTGAATGACTACTGAGTGAAATGCTTCAAGTGCTGGCTCCTCAATTACAGAGACACCACACTCGCTTTAAATTACCGAGCTCAGTACTCTTGCAGTCCATGTGCATAAGTACAGCCGCACACTGGTGCGTGGTTTCGTTTGTGGACGTCCCTTTTGCGACAGAACGTACCATAAAGGCTCAGAGGCCCCAGCATGTAACAGACTACTGCTGGCCCAACCCACCCTTCTCTAGCATTTACCTCTGGCCTGTTAAAAATGATATCAGCTCATGGAGGGCAAGCATTAGCATTTGCATTTTATTGGAAGCATAGAGATTTAGAGCAGAGGATATATCAGCTCTGAGCAGACAGAATTAGTTAACAATGCATTACCTGCCTTTTATGGCAGCTATAACTCTTTCCTCCTGGTGGGGAGAGGAGATGAAGGGAGGAGTTGGGGGGACGACGGGGAGCCACAGCCAGCAGAGTGTCGGCAGTGAGAGCCATGGCGCAGTCGAGAGGGACATTTAGAAGGAAGAGGCTTTGTCTGTGGTGCTTTACTGCACATTAAGTGTGATAGCCACCCAAATTAGAGCATCACATCGCAATCACCTTCACACAGATCAGTGGCCTGTGCTCAGTGATGATGCGGCCGTCATCACTGCAGACCTTTACGTCTGGTTGCAAGAAGGAAATGGAGACACAGCTGTTTGGCAGCTGTGTCTCCATGATCACAGCACAAGAAAGGCCACATCGTGTTACACTGGCCTCTGTGATACTCTTGATTTACGACACTTGGAGAGATTTTTCACAGTTTCCCTGAAACCAAACTCTATGATTTCTTTTTTTTTCTTCCATATACAAGGTTGTAATGTATGGTGCTGTGTGATCATCGTATCTGTATGAGTGCACATTTATTTGTTTGTTGTTTTAGTGGTATCCTTGAACAAGCTGTGTTACACTGATGAGGCCCACTGCAGCAGTGCCTTCCCTCAGCACAGCTGCACAGTAGCTCCCCCGACACTCATTTGGTGTGATGTGTTGCAGGACGACCCACCTCTGCCGTGGGCAATACCCACTGGAGCTCATTTGCACTAAAAGTTGCTGGTATAAGAGGGGATATGTTTGAAGTGCAAGGAGGCTGTTTTAGACAAATAAACAAACAAATAAGACCAAAACTGCAGCTATATTTTTAAAAGCAGACTTTGCAAGATAGATGTCGACATCGACAACAGTGTTATTGTTTCCCATTAAAAGATACTGCAAGTTTAACAAAAGATGGATGGAGACGTTTCCGTCAAAATATCAAATCATACTTAAGTGCGGTGTAAATAAATCTACGAGTGCATCTGTAAACGCTGACACTTAACTAAACAAGGCACCAAATGCTCCCTATTGACCCTGCCAGACGATAGTACACACTCGTTACAAATGGCTCATATGTGATTTTCCTCATTTAGACGCTTGGCATCAATGAAGATTCACTCTACGCGCCTGTTCACCACGGACCAGAACTGCCTCTACATCTGTATTTGCCACACACATATCACAGGCAGAGCTCCCATGAGTACTACTGTGGCTTTCCCAACCAAACCTTCTGGCCCAGGTTTGTCAGCAGACAGCTCCAGGCTCCATAAAACAGCCTGCTGCTCGCTCCCTTTGCCCAGCTTAATGGTCCCAGGGGCTGGAAATTTACTAGTGACCTTTGCATTCCATTTGGAGTGTAAAAGCCTTTTTGCTAGGAAAATTCCATCACGTTAGACGTAGCTCAGCAGCAGTGTGTGTGCATGCGCGTGTGTGTGTGTGCGTGTCAGAGAGCGCTAGAAAGACAGAGTCTCTGTGAGGAGCAGCAAGAAAGAAAAAGAGGGTGGTGAGAGAAGAGCCAGGATTAGTGTCAACATTCACTATAGATTATTACACTTATATATTGTAGTTGTTCCCAGAAGCTGAGACACAACTCTTATGCAACATCTGTTTTATTCATCGAGTAGTAAACACGTCACATTTTTTTTTGTGCATAACAAATTTTCAGAGTTTTGTTTTGGTAGACAGATTGTGTTTGTCCTTGCACGTCAAGTCCCATTTAATGGAAAGTAGTTGGTGTTGCCTTCTTCTATTTGTCAGTTTTAAATGGATAGAAATAAGCTTTCCTCACATATAGCAGCATTTTTGTGTTGCGGTGTTTAACCAGATTGTTTTTAATGACTTTTTTTTAAAAATACACCTGTGTGAATACAAACGTGGTTTCAGCATATGTGAAAGACATGTTAATGAACATTACAAAATGTCATGTCCCTGTGAAACCAGCATAGTGAGGACTGATCAGAATAGGCTCATTTATGAGTTGAACTGTAAATAACTTGCATAGAAGTAGATGCCTTTTAAGCTGGTGTTATTTAACAGTGCCATCTGCTGGGTGAGAGCAGCTGGTGCTCTTCTTCAATATAAAGAAATCATAAAAGAAAATGTGTTGTTTTGACAGAGAATGCTAACAGCTTTGGTCTCATGGTATTTGCGACTTAATCTTGTTTTATCATCACCCCAGGACAGATAGTTATTTTCTCCAGCTAATATTAGATCTCCCGATTTTAAGGTTTAGTTTGGCTTATTTATTACTTGTTTCACCCATTACTATTCACCAATTCAATTTAAATTCCAGACAAATCCTAAAATAAAAGCCAAACGACATCAACTTTAACAAAAAAAGGTTTATTAAAGGCAATTAGTGTCCACATGCTTTTAACAGTTAGTTCACACGTTAGTGTGCTTTAAAAAAAAAAGAAGAAAAAAAAGAAAGCTGCCTGTGAATAACCGACAAACCCCAAGAGAGGACAAAATATATTTTAATGAATGAAAATAGCATTTACAGCCTAAACGATGTTGCACTGTATGTGAAGACAGAAGCCTTCATACATAAAATCTGATATAGCTTAAATACAGAGGGGACATTTTCATTTCAGTTCAACATTATGAATTTGGTCCCAAGAGTCACTGTTTAAGCACAGCATATCAAACTGTGATTGAGAATTGACCTCCCCTTGACAGGTAGTGACGTTGTCCAACAGGGTTATATAGTGATGACTGTCACGACACAATTTTTTTTCAATCATGACAATAATGACCAAGAACATGCCAAATGTTCCCAACTGTTTTTCTGTTAAAAATATATTTTTTGTAATCTGTGTCAAAAACTGCAGGGTTGTCAAAGGTTGGGTCACACAGTCCAATATTTTAGCCACAAGGTGGCAGACCTCACTGGCTGCTGTGAATGCTGGTTGCATTTCATCTGGATACAGCAAGGATTGTCTAACCTGCCAAACCGAGACTGGTCCAAAGAGAACACTGAACACGGCGGAAACCAGGTACAAAACTCTGTAAACTGTTTTATTGTCCTTTTCGTCAACTGGTGATAGCATAAACAAATTAAAAACACACCTTACAATTCATAAAACTTGGATAAAAAAAAACAAAAAAAAAACACATTTATAAAATGAAGGATATCATCACTACATTATTGGACAATGATTGGCCGGTGTCCTCTGCAATTTTGCAAACTTAAAAGTTACTGTACCCCAGGAGACGGTACAAATTGAAAATCTACAAAATAAAAAAAAATAGGAGGCGAGATACAGTGAGAAAATGCTGCTGTGGCTTTACTGAATATCAATACTACAGGCTCATAACTGGGTTCTTGAATGTAGGGGGGTGCACTGCTTGAATTTGGTCAGGGATTGTGCACCCATTGAGGACAAGCTCATGCCAAGTTTGTACCAACACTGGCCCTCAAGACTATTTTCTTTAGACATGACCACCTGCACATGAAGATGCATAATTACCAACTTAAAATCACATCCTGTAAGCACTAAAATAAGATGTGTAATGACATAAAAAAAGATGGTAAAAGAATACAGACAGAACAGCAGGAACCCTCCCCCAGTAACATTTCACCCTTGTCCCCTATAGCTTTTCCTCCTGTCGGATAGATTCTTCTCAGCAGTCTGGGGCCCTTGTGCTCTGTTGTTGGACATGGTAAAAAGGAGCGGTGGGAGGTTGGGTGTGAAAAATGTCTGAATCAAGCTTGTCCCTGCAGAAGAGGACAGGAGGTCCCATTTCCTCCTGAGGTAACACACTCATGCACTGACAGCGTCCTTCTCCTTCTTGTCACCGTCTTCATGCCAGGTGAGACGTTCCTCATAAAAGGCTATGACGATTTGAGGGCACTTATGATTAGCCTCCTTGGCAAGCACAAGATCAGCCTCATCAGAATCTTTCCTGCAAGAGATGAAGTCCAAATATTGGCTTTAAAATGCATTCAGGACTGTGCATGTAGGTACTCTAGGTATATGAATTCAAAGTCAGGATTATTAGTAATGTTAATGGCCAATTGGCACATTGGGCCAACCCATTTTAAATGACCATGCATGACAAGTTGCAGTTAAATTACTTCAGGTAGCACCATTAGTGCCAAAGGTTGACTCCCTGATACCAGAAGAGCGCACACATGCCAGTTTCACTAAACCTGAACTACTTTTTTCAAATATTGTTGTTTGGAAAAAAAAAAGATGAAATTTCCCATAGCCACCAATACCATTTAATGCAGGGGTGTCAAACTAATTTTTGTTCGGGGGCCACATTTGATCTCAAGGGGGCCGGACCAGTAAAAATAGTAAAATAATAGCATAATAACCTATGAACAACAAGAACCCCTTTGTTTTACATTTACTGAAGGATAATTTTACAAAACATGAAATTTCTTGAGAAATATAAGTGCAATTTTGACAATATCATGCCTAAATTTATTATTTACACAGCACACTGGATCTTTAAAAGGCACAAACATTTAGTCACGGGTATCTGGAGCATTTCACATTACATTTAGATTAATGTGAAATTTTAACAAATTCATCCTGTGGGCCGATTGGACCCTCTGGCGGGCCGGTTCTGGCCCCCGGGCCGTATGTTTGACACCCCTGATTTGATGTATAGATTGTGGTACATTTGCAATTAAACTTAATGCAAAAAAGTTAAGTTTAACCTACCACTTCATAAGAAACATTAGGTCCCCACAAGAGTCAGTTGCTCCGATGATCTTCTCTGGCTCAAGTCCTCTTTCAAATCCACGCGCAACAAGAATGTCATCCTGAAAGACCAAGACAGCACAGAAAATCTACTTTTATAGTTGCGCTTCAATTTATGCAGGCTTTCACTTTCCATCCCAAGTTCTTACAAAATTTAAGTTTGTATAAATAATCTTACATGTAAACAATTTAATATACAGATTGTTTCAGGGCACTGTTTTATTGTTTTTTTCAACTGGATCATTACGGTGAATTTCCCCATTGTCAGACAATGAATTAAAAAGTTAAGATTTATAACAAGGTTCTTAAAATGCATCAGTAGAAAATTTAAATTTTCTGTGCATTTAAGTTTATTCAGATATTGGATAATCCTCAGCTATTTTAAAGGAAACCTACACATGCATGAAATCTATATTTCCAAAACAATTTACCATATACTATTGAAATAGTCTTTTAAAGTTTTGTTTAACTAATACAGATTTGCTCTACCACATTGTGCTTCAAATTGACAGCAAGATGCAAACAAACAACAAACATTACACACCTCCTTTTTCTTTTTTGATTTACTTCCACCTTCCTCCTCCTCATCATCTGAGCTTCTCTTCTTTGAGCTACTTGAGTCTTTGGATCGTCCTGAGGAGGGCATGCCTGTTTTGCCCCCACTGCTAGGCGTTGAGCTTCCACTGGTGCTGCTGCTTTTCTTGTAGGTCTTCATGAATTCTGAGATTAGCTCAGGGCAATCCAGATTCTTCTCTGGCTCCCATGTGTTGTGCTTACTGAGAAAGAGCACATTGTAACAAGTCAGTGTCACAGCAGCAATCTCTATTGAAGAAAATCAATAGCATGAGATGATATTTGATATTAACCATGTTGTTAACATTGTTGGAATTAGCGCGCTTTTCCTAGCCAATTTAGAACTAAGGATGGCTCAATATTAGAGCTGCAACCAATCATTATTTTCATCATCAGTTAATGTCTTGATTCATTTGTTTAATCAATGAAATGTCAGAAAACATTGAAAAATGCCCATCAGTGTTTGCCTTACCTCAAAAGTATGATTCTTAAATGTCTTGTAATGTTCAATGACTTAATTGATTACTTCTGTGTTATATGGAGCAAAGAAACTGTAAATGTTCATATTCAAGATGCTGAAAATTCAGAAAAGAAAACATCTAGCAAAGAAAAAGTACTATTGCACCTGTCTGAGAATGACCCAGTAGTGTTAGTTTTTGAATGTGACTACAGTTGACACAGGTTGTAGTCTTGCTCTATATCAACTCATAATGATGTGAATTTTGTTTACAATCTCTTAAAGCTCAAGATGGTGTACTTAAATATCCTCTTTATCCATCAAAATGGCCAGACCCCTAAAGATACTCAGCTGTTGTTTTAGAGCAGCTTATATCTACACTGGAGCTTGTAATGCTTTGCACCATGGTAATAAGTTGAAACTTACTCCGAGTATCCTTTCCACTTCAGGAAGAACTCAACTCTGCCTTTCACCACCCTCCTGTCCAGCACCTTCTCCACAACATATTCTTCTTCATCAGAGGATGAGGAGTCATCTTCGCGAGACTTTTTGCCCATTGCAAAGTTTGTTGTTTAACACTACGCTGTTGCAGGCCAGAGGTACTTCCCTGTACAAGATGGAACGACATTGAAGCTAGCATTACAAAGAGTACACATTGATACACTGCCAAATAAAAATAGCAACTACACAATGACAGATACAAAGGAGGAACTTGTAATTATAGATCGGTGTACTTTAATGGAAACCATCCCCGATTTACCAAGCCACATTCCATCATATTTTCATTGTCGTTCATTCAAGTGCAGCACGCAGGGTAAAATGAAGAAAGACTTCCCATAAATAGACGACTAACACAAAATGCGTAACGCGTGACTCGTATGAATGCACATGACGCTGAATAACCGCCAGACAACTTGAATAAATGCACGCAATTAAAAGAAGGAAAGGTTTGTTTGCTAAGCGACTAGCTAAACGCTAGGCATGAAAATCAACCTTGCTAAAGCAGGTAGTTGCAAGCTAACGCTTCATTGAGCTAACACTAGCCGATTTAACACAAAAACACACACGTACATCAATACGTGCAGCATCGTGAACTTGCTTTTGACGTGTAAAACACGTCTTACCTTTTGGGTGCGTGGACCGCCGGTTATCCGCAGCGATGGCACGTTTTTTTCGGGGATATATAGACTGAACGACCAACGCTGAGGCTACTTTAGCATTTAGCCTAGTCCACATAAAGCTGCTGTGCGCTTGGCGCGCGTTTAAGGCGCACAATGAACGTACCCGCCCCATGCTCAGCTGATGACCTACTAAACTGTTGTGTTTTCATTATTACACGTATTGCCACCATCCCAGCCACACTTTCCAGCTATGTTCAGGTTTAATGTGATACATGAAATACCGTATCAAAGATGCACATGATATGTGAGCAGTTGTATGTTTTTAATGAATGTTTGAGTCAGACTCGTTCAGGTGAGGATCTATCATTCTTGGTGTGCTGTTTTTGCTGACACACAGTCATATCGAAAACAATCATTTGTGCACATTATAGGTTTACCAATCTGAAATCAGAGCCCGAGAAATCTCATCTCACATAAAATCATAAAACAACAAGACTCCTTTTCCCCACTACCACGAATGCCCACTTATCGCTATTGGACGTTGTCAGTGATTGACAGAGTAAGGTCCAATCAGAATATATCTGCTGCCGACGACAGACTGCAGCGGGAACTACCTGACCAATCATACTGTGAAATGGGTGTATCTTTACTATTTATTGTTCTGTTGCGTTGTAGACTAGTGTAGTCTTAAGCGGAGCACCTCGATTCGGGCAGTTCACGCAGATTCAAGGTTTGAGACGCCATGTCGATGTCAAAAGATGTGAGTATTAATATCAGAAAATGTTGTATGTGGGTGTCCGTTCCAGTTTAGTACAACGGCGTGCACCGTAAACGATCAGGTGCAAGCAGTCAGGGAAAAAAGCAGACAGCGTTTTTCAGAAGCTCTGCCCCTGCTATCGTGTATAGCAACGCCGCCATTTTGTAGCAGCTGCTCCTCGTGGCCTTTTGTTCACGCGGATTATGTACGGGTGTATTTTATACCAAACGCCAACGGCTTCCTAGTATTAACGAACTGTGCACTAGTTGCACTGTCTAACTTTAATAACCCAGTGTTTGCATGTAGCTTGAGTCAAGAGTAACCGATCACAGGCCGAGCAGTCGGCTAACGTTAATGGCGGCGGCGACGTCGTCCTCCACCTCGTTCATAGTTTTGATGTGACGCAGGGTGAATTGATGCAATGAGTCATTCGCTGTAGATCGCGAGTCTACATTGCGAACACAAGACGCATTGTTGCTCTCAACTCTGAATGTACCTTGATGTTCTTTGTTCGTTGTCTAGGTTCCACGTGAGCCGGAACAACTGCGCAAGCTGTTTATCGGGGGGTTGAGCTTCGAGACCACAGACGAGAGCTTGCGGGCCCATTTTGAGAAATGGGGCAGCCTTACAGATTGTGTGGTAAGTCATTATTAAAGATCTCTGGTGATCTGTAGATAAACGACTGTTTTGTAGATTAATAACGTTAAAGTGTTGGCTTGTAATGAGTTTGTTTTTTGTAATATGATAGAATGTTTCAACATGAGGGGGCGGGATTAAGTTTAGCACCAGTGCTAAAATTTAAATAGTTTACATAATCAAGCTTCTTCTAACAGGTTATGAGGGACCCAACCACCAAGAGGTCCAGGGGCTTTGGGTTTGTAACCTACTCATCAGTAAAAGAAGTTGATGATGCTATGGAAGCTCGTCCCCATAAGGTCGATGGGAGAGTGGTTGAGCCCAAGCGTGCCGTTTCCAGAGAGGTTTGTTGACACGATTATGCCATTCTACTCAAAATAGTATTTGTGCTTTAAAGTGTACATTCTTATGCTTGCTTTTTATTTCAGGACTCTAACCGTCCAGGTGCACATGTAACAGTCAAAAAGATATTTGTTGGGGGCATCAAGGAGGATACAGAGGAGTCACATCTGCGAGATTATTTCTTGCGTTTTGGCAAAATTGAAGTAATTGATATCATGACAGATCGCAACACCGGCAAGAAGAGGGGCTTTGCCTTTGTCACATTTGATGATCATGATGCCGTCGACAGGATAGTCAGTAAGTATAAATCTACAAATCTGTTTCAGATTGTCATGAATCAAACTTGTCTTGGTTGTTTTTTCTTAAATACTTCAACTCTTTCACAGTTCAGAAATACCACACAATCAACCTTCACAACTGTGAAGTGAGGAAGGCCCTAACAAAGCAGGAAATGCAGAATACAGGAATGGGTATGAGAGGTATGCTTTTTTTCTAGAAGAGGTGATCATTTGATACATTTCTTAGTGCTTCCCCGAAATTAACATTTCATTTTTTTTTGTTCAGGCCGCAGCACTGGAGGTGGGAGGCCATATGATTATGATAGAGGCTTCAACCAGAGTGAGACTTGTCATTATTCAACATTTATGTAACTTCCACTTTGTCTAGTTGTCCATTTGTTTTTAATAAATTTTTTTTTTAGGTGGTGGCGGCGGTGGTGGTGGCGGCGGAGGTGGTAGGGGTAGATATGGAGATGGTCCTTATAATTGCAATGGAGGGGATGGTGGTAAGTAGACAAACTTTCTTTCGTCTTCATGGAATTCTGGCAATGTGCTCAAAAGTTATTTTGGATGCAGGCTATGGAGGAGGTGGTCCTGGTGGTCCCGGAGGATATAATAATGGTGGCAATCGTGGTTACAACCAAGGTTACAACCAGGGTGGTGGCGGCGGAGGCTATGGAGGAAATGGATATGACAATGGTTATGGTAAAGACATTTTGTCCCACTGAGAATTGCTGAGCAACAAATTTGTGTGTGTAAGTGTATATATTTATATATATATTTTTTCTCTTAATGTAGGTAACTGTGGCGGCGGTGGTGGTGGCGGCGGGGGTGGTAACTATAATAACATGGGCCACTACGACCCCCAGGCCTCTAACTTTGGCCCTATGAAGAACAACTTTGGAGGCGGCGGCGGTGGTGGTGGCAGCCGGAACTTTGGTATGTGTAGATCTGCAAGTGTCATATGTTGCCATTTTGTTTTGCTCAATATAACTGAGGTTTCCTTTTCCCCATTCTATTCCAGGTGGCTATGGTGGTGGTGGTGGCTCAAGTAATGGTGGATATGGCCGTCAAGGACGATTTTGAGATGTGAACGGTAAGAAGGAAACTCATACCTGCACCCAAAATTTTATATCATAAAACCAGAGTTTGTAGTTGCAGGGAACCGTAAAGTGCAGATAAAGATATAAAAATCACTCTGGATCTCAGGTTATTTAAAGTCAGTGCACGGTTAACAATGTTGTCCCATATTGTTCAACAGGACTGAGTACTTAGGAGAGGAGAGCAAGGAGAGGAGAGCAAGCGAAGGGACAGGGCAGCTGCAGGTTTTCCTCCTAAATCTGCTCAGCCA
This sequence comes from Solea senegalensis, assembly GCF_019176455.1. Classification (NCBI taxonomy): domain Eukaryota; kingdom Metazoa; phylum Chordata; class Actinopteri; order Pleuronectiformes; family Soleidae; genus Solea; species Solea senegalensis. Next base: position 10,131,651 of record NC_058031.1, on the reverse strand, counting down.
AACAGTTGTGGCAGGTTACAGCTGCTGCAAGAAGAGATGTACAGTAGATAAAACATGGAGGGTCCTCGTTTAAATATGTTCTTTTTTCTTTTTTTTCAAACTGTTTCTGGAAAGCAAGCATTCCATTGAGGTTTTATGTAGATTTTTCTTTAAGTCTGGTTTTTATTTGTAACTGCATCTAATCAAGCTGAAATAAACCAACTTTCAGTTTTTTAAGTCTTGTTAGCCTCTTCAGTGATTTGGGAAGGGATGTTGCATGAAGTGGGTGGGGGATGGGCAGCTGTGCACAAACGCAATCACCATACAGAGCCCACAAACTACCCCAAGTTCTGCAAAGATCATCTGGAGACTGCTAGCTTACATGCAAAGTCTTTGAGGCTAGCCATGGAAGCCAGCTGAGGGAGAGAAGTAGCAAAACCACCGCCAGGATCATTGAAGCAGGGGAGAGTGAGAACAGAAGCCTGAGGCTAGCAGGCAGCAGCTACCAAAAGGCTTAAGTGCTGCCTGTAGGTAAGACCAGCCTTCTCAACTACTGATGGTATACAGTATCTTGCTTTTGTCGTGTAGCTGGTAGTAAGTTTTGTACCCCAATAATGACGTAACATTTTGTGCAAACAGATTTTATTGACTTACACACCATTGACTGGTAATATTGGACACATAATTGTGCTTCGATGTTCTCCAAAAAATTGCATGCTTTTAACAGAACAAATACTTAAAAGACTTACATGCTGTTTTTGCTTTCTAGGTAACTACACAAGGTCCAAAGGCTGGTTTTCATGTTTTGACAATTGCTTGATCAGGTACAGATTGCAAATCATTGCACATTATATATAAATGTATGTTTATTTTTTAATCCAATTCTGTTTCCCCCCCACCCGTAGGTTGAACAATCATGTTGGTGCTGAAGTCTTTTTTTTTACCCTTTTAACTGCTGTGCAGTTTTTTTAAAAAAAAAATGCTTTTATACTTTCCTTTTTTTTTAAATAAAGTATATTCATAAGAAACTGGAGTTGTTTTGCTGTTTATCAATGAAAGAGTTCTAGTGAATTAATCACTAGAAAAACAACCCTGCGCAGTATCATGAATGAAGACACTAGCTCTTCAGTGTTGTTCCTCACTTGGCGTATCTGTGAGGTACCAAATAAATTTTACCGTCAGGGGTTTGTTGTAGGGAGTATTCATCTATAGAGTAAGGTTGTCCATCTTCATCTCTCAAATGAGAAAAGACTTCAGTATAGAGGTCTGTCAGGCGATGTTTGATAAAGCCTAGGTTGTGTTGGAACTCCATCTTTTCCTTGGCCAAGTGCTCTCTCTGGGCTTGCAGCTGGTTCAATTCTCGTTCAAGGTGAATTATACTCTCAAGCTTCCTCCGCCTGCAGTTCTGAGCTGCTACCTTGTTCTTGCCCCTTCGTCTTATGTCCCTGACAAGTGCTAGTTGACTGTCTGTTAGGGTGTAATGTGTCAGAAGCTCATTAAAGTCATCTACAGGGAGATTGATGATCTTGTCAATGGGGAAGGGGATTTTCAAAGCCATTGCCCGCCGTTGGTCTCTGCTCACTGGGGAAGAGCTGCTTCCTGGTGTCTTTGTATAGATGTCATGCAGTGAGCTCCCTCTGCTGGACACGCCAGAGTCAATGAAAAGGTTGTTCAGAATGGCAGCTGGTCCTTGTTTCATGGACTGTGCAGTCAGTTCATTGGGCTGTGTAAGAGATGCAGAGGGCTGGGGTGAAAAATTAGGCTCGGAAACTGAATGTAGATATGACTGAGACTGACTCTGATATTCCATTGAGTAATTCACATGTGCTCTTCTGGTTTGTTCTACAATGTTGTCTACTTCGCTATCACTATACGCCATACCTATGTCTACACTCTGGTACCCAGGAACACCACCAACAGGATTATCAGGAGAGGCCAGAGGTGGAGTCGAACCCAGAGACAGACCAGAGTCTGACTCTGGATCATCAGTCAAGTGAACATCTGGTCTATGATTAGTCCATATCATGTGCTGACTTATACCCTGAGAGAAACAAGCGTTGGCTGTCCTGTGTCCCTGACTGTTACCTGACATGTTTATCTGTTCCCTAATGAGCGAAGGCAGAGCCTGAGAGGAGATGGGATGCATTCTTTGATTGAGCTGATATTCAGAGTGTCCGAACATTGGCTCTACTCGGCTGCTTTGCCGATACTTGGGCACTTCTTCGGAGTAACATCCATTGTAAGTGACAGTGGAACTGAGATCACACGCAGTGTGGGACTGAGCCATCTCATATCCTCCCATCGGGTTCATGGGCTCCATAGTTTGGTACTGTGGTGCTACATAGGAGCCATCTGCAGGGACTTCAAAGTGCTGTAAGAAAAAAAATTAAATGGCCTTAGATTGTGGTTTTGAGGGACAGGAATTTGCACAAATATCAATGTGGAAGCAAAATGCCTGAAGATACTTGTCAAAATGAATTAGTCAGACAGTGTATTTTACTTCCACTTCAGCACACCACCCCTAGTCCATAAAGGTCTTTCATAGATGTGATCAGTTTTCACCTGGAAACAGATGTCTATTGTGTGGTGCAGGGGCCCGCAAGCATATACAGCACTTGCCCCCTCTCACAATTTCTTCATCCTGCCATTACTGAAACAGGCCATTGTTGTCCATATCACCCGAGTATGTAATAATGTTTCTGCAGTCATCATCGCATGAGAGATTATAAAAATATGTATCATGAAGCACTGTTCAGCTCAACATGACATTGGCATTGAAAAGGTTTTCTATAAATTAATTTAATCTGTTTTATAAATAATCCTTGTGTGTTAAAAGCACCCACAGCCCACGTCTGTCATAATCCATTTTTCTATGACGTTTTTCTGTAAAAGGCACTATTTGAAAGCCAAACAAACTATTATGCTTCTGTACATGATGGTATAGTTGAATGTTTGACTGCAAAAACACTGAGCAACTAGCATCTAGCATCTGGTATAAGACACAGACATAAGACATGCAAGTTTCTTACTTGTGTCAGTGCTTTAGATTTACCTGGAGCTCTGAGATGGCCATCAGTTCCTGCCAAGCTACATCAATTTCTGCGTCCTGTGGAGCTCCATGAGGCCTGGGTCCAGGGAAAGAAGGTGGCATGGGCGCTCCCCCACACACCCTGCCTGGAGTTGGTAATACCTTGCAATAAAAAAGCAAATTAAGTAATCCTAACATGTCATTTACAGGTCTATTTTAAGTTGCATTGTGTCTTGTAGTTTCCAACACACACAGACCTACCTCACAGGCTCTCCTCAGTGGGAGAACACTACTGTTTGTTGAACACATTCAGGAGAGACTCTTGCTGGACAAAGTCAACCTGTTGAAGACACCAAACATTGGGTAGAAAAAAAATCCTACATTCAAGCCAGCGGTAAAAAAAAAAGTAATATCAAACTAGATATATGATCCATTTAGTCATGAGCATGCCCATAACATCTATTTGTAATACATACTTTACATTTCTATAGACCTGCTGGTGCTAAATAAATGACTGTTTGGGTGTTGTGTAAGTTCTTTTGGAATACATAGAGGTTTGAGTTCAGTTGAGTTGACTCCTCCCATCAGCTGTCCCGCTGTGCAGCTATGCCAGCCCCTGATAAGACAATCTACGGGAAAACAGCTTTGAAAGGCAGACTAAGGCTTGACGGCTGCTATGGAAAATATGGCGTATGGGTGCATATCCACAGACTTCAGGCCGAAATCAACCAGTATATATAGTTTTAGAATGTCAGGAAATGTTCTTATTAATTACTTGTTCCTATGTAACACAAATAATTAATCAGAAATAAGATATTTTAATTTGCTTAAAAAACGAAGTGCATATGAATGCTGAAAAAGCTCCGATTTGGTCCATTTGTTATTGACGTGACAACGAACTTTTCTTATGATGTCATATTGCAATGCAGAAGGATTTATTTAAGAATTAGAATTAAAAATAAAGTTTCTAAATAGTCCATTCCTACAACAGGTTGTTTCACACAGAGTAGTTATTAATTGATTTCTTTTGTGTTGCACTGTATTGTACTGCAACTTAATTAAACTTCACTTGAAATCTTAAGTTAAGACAAAACGGATGTGTTTCCATGTCCTCTTATTACATTTAAATACACTTCTTATTCCCTCCTACTGGATTGCAAAATCAACTGTTGCATAATACTGAACTATGCCACCTGCCACATGTGAATTATTGTTAAATGTTTAAACGTGCAGTTATGCCTGTTATATCCTGTTATAACTCTGTGGTGGTTTGCTGAATCGTAGGTAAAAAAAAAAAAGACTTCATTTATAATATGCAAAGTGCACTTTTAAAATGTATTTGAAATATAAAATATAAATATAAGGTGTTAAAGTTAAAGTTAAAAGTGGTATTGCTTAATTTACAACAATGTAATTACATTGCCAGTAGTTTAACTTTGTTACATAATAATATAGTGTTAAACTGTTACATATACATAAACATAATCAAGTTTTTAAATAAAAGTATGGGTTTACGACTTAACCTGACACATCAGTAGCAGTAAGATGTGAGTGAACATACCTCAGCAGCATTCTCTGCGTCTTCAACAGGTGATGAGAAAAAAAAAGAAGCAAATTCACTACATGAAGTGCAATCCTGGTGATAAGACTAAAAAAAAGACACTATTTGTTTCCTTAACTTGTGTTTTTGCTCGCGTTTAGCAGATAACATGAGATAATAGGATACAGGATCTGTGCTCCTTCTATCTGTTATTCAACTGTCTGTCTGTCTGTCTGTCTCTGTTCAGCTACTCATGTACTCATACAGGCACCGGCACAAATGGGATGGCTCTGTGAAGACAAATGCAATCTTCCTGTAAAGCACCCACACCACAGTTTTTTGCGCTCTTGTATCCTTAATAGCACACTTGCACCCCAACCTCCAAATTTCCCTTTTCCCCACATGACAAACCACAAACCAACAGTTTGGCATTCGTCATGGCAATCATGCTGTCAAGCAACAGTAAAGTAGGTATATACCATTTTACTTAAAAAAAATAAGCACGTCGTTTTTGAAATGACAACAAAACAGTCAGGTTAAAGAACTAAAACTGAGTGAAAACTAGCCGGATGGTTGTTTATGTCCTGGCCAAACCGTACAAAAACTGTGTCCTTTCAAATCCTCCCAAACGAAAGGTATGAGGAGTGTGATGTGGAGCACCTGGAGTCAGAGCTGGCTTTGCATTGAGGGCCTTGTTCCGTGAGGGTTGGGTTGGAGGCTGTATTGAGACTTAGTTTAGTCAAGATGGAATGTACACCCTCCGACAGGTAAGAAAGACTACATTGTTCCTCTATCTGGCAGAGCAACCACCAAGGGAGAGAGAGGAGCAGGGGGAGAATGGAGGGGAGCGTGTCTTACATAGCAAGTGACCATTAAAATCCTTCACAAAAAAATCCCCTCATTGCTCTCATCTGAAACACTGTGCACAGTGAACTCACAAAGGCTATGTGTTATGTAGAACTGCTGTATTGTGCAACACCTTTCGTGGAGAGTGGACATGCTGCACGTTTATTGTTTCATGAAGCAATGCACATTCCATTTTTTTATTATTCCTATTATTTTGATGAAAAAACATGTAAAGTTCTAAAGCCATTTTCTCTGCAGTCATGTGTACATAAAACAGTTGCAGAGGTGACAAACGTATAAGCACCCTGGAACGGCGTAACGTTTATTCTTCTTGAACTGGCCATAATTAATGCTGTCAATGACAAATTTCCAGCACATTGCATGCGTGTTAAGACACGCACACATAATGAACGATTGACAACAGCAACACAAATATATGAAACGAAACAAGTTTGTGCATTTGTATATTTAAAAAAAAAAAACAAGGAATATGAGGAATGCGCTGACTTTTTCTCTATTAAAAAATTGTGAAATAAATGTACATTTCCAAGTTAAACAAGGCTATGTGTATTCAAAAGACGTGAGAACATGGAGGGTTTGTCTGACCCAATCCAATATTGCATCCCACGGAGACATAAATCAAAATGTTTTCTCTGTCATTGTTCTAAGATGGAAAAGTAGGTGGCTGACAGAGTCAAGAAAGGTGAATGTCTACCAGGAATCAAAGAAGGGACTTCCCAACCCAAGTTCCTAGCACCCAGCCCCTGACTCAACCACTGCCACAGCATGCCAAAGAGCACCCTGTTATTACTGTGACCACAGTGGTTTTGAATCTGGACACAGTTCCCAGGTCAACGCCCACGTTCCCTGTTTGTGTTTGTTTGCTTCAATTAGTCTTTGACATCTCTGCTTTCCAGCTTGCCTGAACCTCTCCGCGCTGTCAGACGGTTCTTGTTCTGCACCTCAGTGCCTCGAACAACTCTACATCAAAAATAGATCGGACACGTTTGCTGGACTCACTTCAGTTTAATGACCATTGAATTTACCAGTAGAGTGTGTAAGATCCAGTCAGAAATTATTATTGGTTTTTGTTTCCCCACCCTCTTTTGTAATGTATTTCCATAGCATTTTATTTGTTCATTAAAGATGGAGGAATGTGGCATTTTTGGTTTGTCCTAACATCCTGAAAGCTGTATCAGCTTTGAGTGGAAAAACCACCTCACAACTAAACAAAATGAGTGTGTGTGTGTGTGTGTTGGGTTGTGGTATCAAAAAGGGGATATTTTGGAGTCTGTTTCTGGGAAAAGAAAGAAAAAATAGAGAGTACAGATAGAGTATTGTTATTATTATTATCTTTATTTTCATTAACATGCATTTTGAAAAGTCAAAATATAAGGCAATGATGCTCTTTTACATTTTTTAACACAACCTACAGCATGTCTCTCTGACTATTAATGATGCACATTCAAATTTGTTGAATAATTTGTAGAATTTTACTGAGCTGTAGGTAAATATGTTCCAGGAAATAGGCAGGCATTAGATTGAGAGACAACCTTTCCATTGATGTTCCTTAAACTGCTCATTATCATGGTCACACATTTAACCCAAAACAACGCAAATGAGGAACCTGAATATGCAGCATCATTCTTCTGAATAGGGCCCGTATCTTATCGCGAAGATGTTTAGATAAAGATGTTTTGCAATGGCAACATATTGCTTCATTATTGTTGATATTTCATTTGTCAGTTTATTTTATATTCATGCAAAGCCAATGTAGCTTGTGTTTAGAAACATTTTAATTTAAGCAGATTTTGTTCTGTTTATGATGCTGAGACACAGAGAGGGAAGGAGGATGTTGGCTGGCGGAAGTTCTGCTTAATGCTGATAAAAGGACCACTTGGTTCTGAGGAAGGGAACTGGTAACTGCTGTGGTTGTTGGTATTAGCTGAGGGCAGGGGAGCAGCCCATACTTTCACACTACTTCATCCTTTCTGTCAATTTATGTTATGAAATTCAACTTTTTAATCTTTGTGAGTAATTCACAGAACACTTGCTAAACACGTACAGAACATCACTAGACTCACAACATTTTTGCCGCACAAGTATATTGTGTGCACACATTTTAACACTCATACATGAATAGTGTGTTTTGTTGTGTTCATATACTGCATTTTGATTTATCTGTTAACTTTCACCTTCTCCATCGTCAGCTCTGCTCGTCGTCATAATCATTGTGATTATTTAAAAAAGAAACACGTAAAGGAATATGTCTGACTTCACAGATAAGTGATGACAGTTATATCTGAGAAGCTTAAAACCTCATATGAGCTCGTTCAAGGCAGTATATGGTTTCCCCTCCAGTCAGGGCCATTTCGAAATCTTTTGGCTGAATTGTGTAAACATCGTACAGTATTGCAACATGTTATAGTCGCCTGAAAATGGCTTGCATCTTATAAACCATATTCGGTTGAATTACTTGCTACACACCATTTGCTTTCAAAGCTGTAGATATTTCAGCATTATTTGAAACCTAAGCTCAAAAATAGCTTACAGTAAGGTCAAACTGTGATGTCATTTATGGAGGGCGATAGAGGGAAATCCCCATCAGCCCGGGTTTCCAAATGCTTCCCAGAAGTGGGAACTGAGATAATTGGAGTTGGTTAAATGTAGGAGGATCCTGAAAAAGATGTTGATGAGTACAGAACGCCAAGAACATCTTTGTAAATGAGGTTATTTTTTTGTTATTATACAAAAACAACAACCACTCCGAGTTGTCACATTTATAATCGTTCATTATAATAGTTTTAACAACTGCAGAGCAGGAGATTGAAATCAAAGTTTAAATAACTAAACGCAATATGACCAATCACAAATGTGTGTCTTTACAATCTGCACAGTATACAAGAGCATTTATTCTTAGAGCCTTGTTTTGGGAAAGAAAACACTCCCCCACAAAAAACGTTTTACTGTAACTAAAGAAAAAAAAAAGAAAAACTTGGTCCCATCGGCAACATAATAGTTAGGGAATTGCAAAATAAGCCAGTTATGTTTTACTATTGTGATAAATGAAAAGAGTTTGGATGGTAGCAGTAAGTACAATTACTGAAGTCCTGTGCTTACATACAGTATATAGGCACAATCTAGTACTTGTGTACATTTATAATTCTGATCCACTGCATTTCAGTTATTAGGTGTTCATGAACACCAGCACATTAAATGATACTTTAGAGGAAGACAGACTGTGTATGATGTGTGAATTCAGACAAATTGAGGATTACAGTTGTACTTTTTAGTAGAATGTCCTTTGTGTATGATTTCTTTAGGGTGGATTCAGAGAATAGTTTTGTCTAACAAATTGAGTTGTTTCCTTTGTATTGAAAGTAATTAAAACGTAATAAGTATTTAATGAACCCCTGCAATTGTACATTTTTATATTTTTTTATTTGTTTGGGCACTTTTTTGCATGACACAAAAATAAAGAATCAAACAATTACTCAATTGCTCTGAAATGGTCCATGCTGCACAATATGCACTTTTACATAACCACATATTTCAGTGCCATTTAATTTCCATTTTTATTACATTGAGTAATTGTGTTGGCCATGCATGACATATGGGACGCTTTAAACCTTTACTGAAAGGAATATTCAAAAAAAAGTCCCACATTGTTTATGTCTTAACTTTGATCCATGCATAAAATAGCATGAAAAGGGATGTTTTATGGACTTTATAGTGATGAGGGTAGATGATTATATACATATTATAAACATTAACTGACTGCAATCATGTTTGAGAAATACAATTAGTTTACTCTGTTTTGTTTATATTTACATTTATTTGAAAATGTATAGATGCACTCATAACTTATATTTCTACTGAGCATGGTACAAGGGTTAAAAGTATACTATAATATCTTTAATAATTTAAGGAATTGTAAACATTGTAGACCAAATATGTATTTTGTGGTTATGTTTTGGTAAATGTAAAGAAATTAGAATTCACATATTTTACAGTTCACTTCACAATGTTTGACCACAAATTGACCAAATATTTGTCATAGTTGTCAAAGCATCAAACTGCTCTTTGCACTCTGAACGTATGACGCATTGACTTGTATCAGCCAATAGGAAAGAGCCTCATTTACTCTACGTATTGCGTATGTCTGTGGTAGCCACACTGCTAGCCTGCTAACAAGAAACAAGATGGATTCTCCCATACTGGTAATGTTAATGCCTGTATTTGTTCTATACAGTGTATATTTCATTCGAACATGAACTTAAAACAGTGTGCACGACAGTTTGGTTATGAGTGGTTTCTTCAACCGTAGATAAATATGGCAGTTTAGCTGTCGAGTTAGCTGGTGGTGGTGGTGAAACAGTTAGCTTCGGTAAAGTTAGCTCCGTGTATGTGCGCTTGTTGGTGATGTGGAAGTGTCATGTCTGCCTTTTGAATGTAGAAATAATTACATTTCTGTCACCGAAGACCGGACATTGTGCGCCTCTTTCGCTGCCCGTTGTATTTTGTTATAACATGTATAGTGTTTGACAACATATGTTTGATTGTAGTCACTGATCTGATCCATGAGTCGACGTTATTTCAATACAGCTGTTTTATCAACTCATGATACCCATCGATATGTGCTACTTCACAGTTCTGAACATAGTTGTAATCCATTATGCTCCCCATATGTTCACAGTGTCCATGGGGTGAGGAGTGGTGTAATGCATTTGTCTACCAAGATATGAAATATTTAATCAAGATAGTATCAACAAGCTCCCCCAATTCTTAGACTACATTTATCTCTTGTAACCAAAAAACACACAAATAAAGTTGTCATAACACGGTGACAGTTACATACATTAACTGGAAAGCTGTAAGGTAGAATTGTTCCAAGTAGCAGCTAAAATAACAGTGTGCTTGTGTCTGCTACTTTCACAGGAACCATCCTTATACACTGTCAAAGCGGTTCTGATTCTGGACAACGATGGAGACCGGCTTTATGCCAAGGTATGGTATGATTTATTCCATTGTGCAGTGAAATTACTTTTCCCAACGCTGACCCTTCAAGTCATGTCTGACTATGAGCCACTCAATATGTGACCAGTGTTTCTAAAAGATGAATTATTGTAATGCATTTGAATGTTTTATTGAATTGTTCTGCTATGAGAATTTGAATCAGAGAGAATATAATTCTCTGATTAATGAGCATGTCAGTTTGTCTTAGAAACAAAATATTAAAATGTTCAAAATATGGCATGGCTAGTTATTGAAATTTTGATTAAGACTACAGTATCTACATTAAACCAGCCGATTTACACCGTTATCTTTGCTGTACACGTAAAACATTCAAAGGATGAATGAAAGACAGAGATCAGCATTTCATCTTTTATTTCCTGGTATGTTAAACAACTTACAAGATGGCCTTGTTTGTAACAAAGCACCATTTTTTTAAGTGAGCAAAAGTATAGGAACAGATGGAATTATAAATAAGATTAAAATGAACAATACTTAATTTTTAGTTGCCAATCCTTAACTGCATTAAGCCCGCAACCCATTTATGTCACCAAACGCTGCATCCTTCTTTGAAAGCTTTCACCCCAGCCTCTTTTAGTTGTTTGTTTCAGGGAAGTTTCTTCCTTCAGTCTCTTCTTTAGTAAGCTGTGTGTTGGTTCATTGCCTTGCTGCCAATGAGGGATCATTGATCAATTTTGCTGCATCGCTCTTTAAATTGGCAGACAAAATGTTTTTGTAGGCTTTGGAGTTAATTTTTCTGCCGTCATCATGTGTTACATCATTAATGATGATGTGTTAAACAGGATAGTTCGTTGGTTTGGGATCATGAGTAGATCTTTTTTCTCTCCATCACTTTGGTAAAGGTTCATCTTTGTTTCATCAGTCCATAGAACTTTGTCCCAGGACGATTGAACCTTTTTGGCAAATTCCAATCTGGCTCATTCCTAGTCTTGTTGTTAGTAAGTGGTTTGTGTCTTCTAGTGTAGTCTTTGTACATTTGTTCCTAAAGTCTTCTGTAAATGGTGGATCGTGTTAAGTTCACCCATGTCCTCTGGAGGCTGTTGGTGATGTCACAAACAGTTGTTCAAGGTTTTCACAATGTTCTCACAATGTTTCTGTCATCATCTGTTGTTTTCCTTGGTCTACTGGTTCGACGTCTGTTGCTCAGTACACAATAATCTTTGGAACATTCCAAATAATTCTATTGGTAATGGTCAATGTTTGTGCAATGGCTCTTATTGATTTCCAAATTCTCCCAGGTTCAGAAATTGCTTGCTTTTTCCTATAGACGGCTCTCTGGTCTTCATGTTGGCTTCAGTGAACATTAACTGCTATTTATTGTTTGAGTAATAAGTATAATTGGACACAACTGGACAACAGAAAATCACCTGTGGGTCACATGTTCCAATAATTTTGATTACTTAAAAATGGGTTGGTTTAAACGGAAGGTTGTTGATTCAAATATCTTGAAATAAAAGCTGAAATACCCATCTCTTGTCTTATATTACTTTTTTGATGTCAGGCAAAGTGTTTTCAGTGTACAGTTAAAAAAAAGGAGAAGTGGCCTACTGACCAACTTGAATTGATCCTTCAGTTCAATTCACCATTGTATATTCTACGTACACCATACTTCATGTTGTACCCAAGATTATTAGATTGATGTCACACAGTGTGATTTGTAATGATCTTAAAAGTTAGCTGTAATTCTGCTATTCAACTGAAATTGTCTGAGCCTTACAAGTAATACTATTGTAGATACCATTTACTTCTAGTATTGTTAGATTAGTTGGATAAATTAATTATAATGCCATAAAAAGTTAACACTGCATTTATTTGATGTAAAAAAATAAAAATAAATACTGAGACTGAATAACACACTTTTTTTTGTGTGTTGATAATGAAATATAGATTATTAGCCGCCTTAAAACTGGTTGAAGTATGATATGGGATCATAGTCATAACACCTTTGTTTTCAATCAATCTGCAGTACTACGATGACACATACCCAACAGTGAAGGAGCAGAAGGCGTTTGAGAAGAACATATTTAACAAAACACACAGGACTGACAGTAAGAAATGTTCATCACATTATACACAGTCACTTTAGTTTCCTCTGCACATTTCTATTGACACAGAAAAAAACATTTTTCTATTTGTGTGTCCGTAGGTGAGATAGCATTACTCGAGGGACTCACTGTTGTCTACAAGAGCAACATAGACCTCTTCTTTTATGTGATTGGAAGCTCTCATGAAAATGAGGTAAGTTTATGGATTTATCAGTTATTTAAGAAGCAACTTAGGAGTGCAGATAATTGCAATGGGATAACCATCTGTGCTGATGAGACTTAATTAATTATATATCTTCATATTGTCTTTTTTTCAAGTCAATTTTAACTTGACTTTAAAATGACTTCCTCTGTAGTTCTGCTTGTGATGTAATTTCTACTTGATGATAATCTTTATTTATATGATACTCAACAATGTTACAAAGCGCTTATCAGTTAAAGCCACCTAAATACATAGTGTTTAACAAGAAATGGTAAGACAAAACAATATAAAACCTAAGAAAGCAGTTGATTAAATGTACATGGTCTCTCTTAAAATGAGTGAATATAAAAAACAATTTAAAAGCAATGAAAAATACAATCTAAGTATGGGCAAATCATGAATTGCCAAAAGCTCTATTTAAAAAAAAAAACAGCAACAAGGATTGCATAAAAAAAGATTAAAATTGTTGATCTCAAGACCATTTACACCTTTTAAAGTAAGTCAATTCATTTTGAAATTGGTCAATCAGAAAGATGCAAAGATGCATGTATTATCTTTGGAGCAGTGCAGCAATTTTACCTCTTGTTTCTATTTTTGTCGTGACCTCATCATTTTGACACTCCGTATCTGGCTGTAGAAAAGCAAACAGATGCAAATATAAACTGTTAATCTATTTTTTTTCTATTTTTGTTGAAAAATTGTTTTTTCATGTGACAGTGTAGCTTCATTAGCCAAGAACATATGCTGATGTATTGTTTGATTTTCCACAGCTTATGCTTATGGCTGTTTTAAATTGCCTCTTTGATTCGCTCAGTCAGATGTTGAGGTAGGTTTTAACAGCTGTTAATCATCTCTAAAAACTTTTTCTTTCTTCAGAAAGTTCAGTTTGACAGAGTCTTTTGTCTCTCTCCGTAGAAAAAATGTAGAGAGGAGGGCTTTGTTGGAGAACATGGAGGGACTCTTCTTGGCTGTGGATGAGATTGTGGATGGAGGGTATGTATCTTTTGTTCAAATGACTACAGAACTGGTGTAGATGTGCCCCCTCTTCCTTTGCTCACTATTGGTGTGACTCTTTGCTGCCCCCCACAGGGTGATCCTGGAGAGTGACCCTCAGCAGGTTGTGCACCGCGTGGCTCTCAGAGTAAGATCCTCTCTCCTCCGCTCTAAATTACTGAGTGAAGCATAATGTTGGGTGTGTCAGCTGTAACGTAACATATCATAATTGCTCCTTTAGGGGGATGATGTGCCTTTAACAGAGCAGACAGTCACACAGGTAAGAAAAATGTCACTGCCTCGATCTTCTCTCTCCTATAAAGCTTAAAAGCTCCATTAGATTATTGACTGTTAAAACTCATTACTTCACAACCTGTGAATACAAGGGCACTGATGTAGTATCGTTCTCCTCCACCGCTGCTTAATTACTCACTTCTCGGTTGTCATACATTGCAATCTCCTATGCACATGACAGTGAACGTGATTATTACTAATTGTTTTGTGGGAAATAAGTCGCAGAAAACAGTTTTTCCTTAATTTAACTTCTTATAGTCTGCCCTGTGTGTGTGTGTGTGTGCGTGTGCGTGTGTGTGCTCCTCTTGATTAATGTTCGTCATTTAAGAGGCCTGTGACTGGCTACCGCCATCCCTCCTCTGGCTGTGATTAATGGCAGTCTCCGATCCCCATGCTTTATGGTTATGATTCAGCTTTCATTCAATGAATTAAGATGATTAATTAGGCTTTACATATTTCTCTTCATTTCCATCATCAGCTCATCCTTCTTGATTAATTCTTTTTAGCAAGCACATGCAACTTTTTCCATTCTCTGCTTTTACCTCAACAAAATTCTTCTTGTTTTAATTTAATTTAAATATACGGTATATTTACTCCCAAGGTTTTTTGTATTCTACATTTAAAATGATGTGTTCGATGTGTATCTGGGAGATCCGCTTGGTCTAACGCTTTTGAGAAAGGCAAGGAAGGCCCAGGAGTCTGTGAGTTGAAGGACATCTATTTGAATGTACTTGGCAACATCAAGACAGACATGTACACAGCCTGATGCTACTTTCAATTCTAAAGATCGGTCCTCAAGATGACGCATTATCATCTGCCCAATGACACATTTCATTAGAATCAGGAAGACAAACTCACTGTGGAATAATCTGGACTTTTAATTATCGCAATGGCTCAATGCGTGTGATAAATAATATCTAATAGCGCTAAAGACTAATCATGGGTTTTGAATTTCCCTCACATAACACATTTGTACTCCACAGGTCCTTCAGTCTGCCAAAGAACAGATCAAGTGGTCACTTCTACGATAGAGTCACTCACGCATCAGTCCACCAGTGAGCCGCTGTTCAGCCCAGTCTTCATGGCACTGATTGTTTTTCCCTTTTTTTTTCCACTTCTTCAATCAAAGCTGTGAGGAGTATCACTGGAAGGTCCAGTCACACTCCCAGGACTTGCGCTTGATAAAGTTTGATTTTTTTTTTCAATTACTTGTGATTGATTGATTGATGATCCACTTGATAAAAGGATGTGCTGTACATTCCAGTATCGGGGGCAGGACCTTTTTGTTGTATTTTCTTTTTTTAATTACAGGACCTGGGTGTTTATTAATCCAGTGTATTGCTCTGTAAAACTTTTATAAACCTCATAACCTATGACAACATTCCTTGTATCCCCAGAATTGTTTCCCTTTTGATAGGACCCTGTCTCCTCCTCTGGTTTAATGTACTCAGTATTGAGGCTGTGTCATTATGTCACTTAATGTACATCAATATTATGCTTAAAACTGAACAACTAGTACTGTAGTCACACCACTGACCACTGGTTCTTATACATCTCTATATCTCTATCATCCAACACCATTAATAAATGTTTGTTGACACTCGTACAATCAGCCGTGATATGTTGGACAATGTTTTTATTGGTTTTCACACAGTGTATGTTGTGTTTTACTACAATGGTAGGTTTCGAAGTCTTAGTGCTCCCCTCCCCGATTTTAGAGCTGTTCAATCTTTGTTCTTCAGGAACTCCGCAAGAGTTGGAGATGGTAGAGCAAGGGCTCCATCTCCTGGTGTTTCCAGAGCAGTGCAGAGGTTGAGGTGAACAAATGCTGCAGACAAAGAGGCTCAGAGGAGAGGAGACCCATTTGAGCAGCTGTGATCAGCGGCTTTCACCGCACTGTGTACTGTCACGTGCAGATAAGTTTTATGGAGTCATACTTAATTAGTTTCTCTTCTGTAGAGCGCCACTGTGTGAAGCATGAATTGTGGGCTTCCACGTTTTCACTGCCACCTCCACACACAAAATGTCATGTGCTCATTTTAATGCAAATGAAGGATACACTCCAGAGAGAAATGGAAGTGAGAATAAGCAGTACATCATGTTCGTACCTGATGCATATTGCAGGAGAAGAGATGAAACATTTGCATATTTTCTAGCAGTGAGGTTATCCCCATGTGTTCTCATGCTTATCACTCAAGGGTAGATTGTGCAGGCAGAGATTTGTGTTGCTTTCAGGGTAAATTGATCCAACCGTACCTAATTTGAACCACATTAGACAGCGGCTCTTGTTACTGATCATGTCTTTAAATTCCTTGTCTTTACTATAAAGATACCTCATCTTGATGTATATGGCATGTTGTGGCGTGTCTGCCGGCAACAGTTGAATGTAATTATTCTACTGTTTAAAGCCTCTGCACACATTTCCATATTTAAGAAGTTTCCTCCTTTTTTTAATCTTTTTGTTTGGACCCGGAAAAGTGAAAGCTCTTGGTGTGGAGATGTTGATGGCCTGGAGCCGTTTGTGGAAAGGATCCAACACAACAGCAGAAATGGTGTGCAGACCATTTATATTTGCCCTGTGGGAAATTTCATACTTTTTTTTCCACTAGCAAACAGTCGGTTAAATCTTGTAGGAAAATGGGCTGTTGAAGCACAGTCATGGCAATCCGAGACACTTTGAGGGGGAAGAACAACACAAATACTGCAATTTAATTAGGATTGTGTGCATACTAAAGGTTTTGTGGCCAATTGTGTCAAAGGAAAATATGCTTTAGTTATTATATGCTAGAGGAATTCATTGATTTCAATTTGAGCAGCTCAAGTTAGACATACAATGTATCCAGTTCCCCCCCGGGGGATGAATACATTACATCTGACAAAATACAAATATTTCAAGGTCAGACCAAGTCCATATGTATTAAAGCAGTTAAACGAATGATTAGCACATGACTTTTGAATCATAGTGTCGTACTAGGAGATAGCAGTTCATACAAAACAAGGTAACAGTGTGTTTGTATCTGGATTCATATGCGATTGTGTTTTTTACATACTGTACATAAGGAGCCGTGTAGTTAATGAAAGTGTTACTGGCTCTGCCCCGTTGACCTTTAGTCTTGGCTCTGCTTCAGTTTGATTCAGCCCTTGAATCTGTGTCTTTATGGCTGCAGAGATAACACGAACGAAGGCCATTTTGGTGCTACTTGTCACATGTTTTTTACAAGAGAAAGAGCAGTAAGAGAAGGGGAAGGTAATCACTATAAATGGACTTGATTATCACACCAGTTTACTGGTTTAATAAGGACAGCTCCCGTGTGAGGGGTGTGTGGTGTCAGCGCGAGGCAGAAACATGAAGGTTAAAGAGGACAAGGTTTTGAGAGGAAGACGGCAGTAAATGTGATTAGATGAGATTCCAGCAAGGGCACAGTGAGGAAGAGAGTGGGTTAAAATAGATTCCACCCAAGGCGCCTGCCCAAACCCTCACTCTTCATCTATATACCCCCACAGCACCATTGGCAGATCAGTGACTTTCTTTCATCCACTAATTACACTTGCACCATCATAAAAACCAGCAAGGTAATTTATATTAATTATACAGGAATGAGTATAACGGTTTGAAACGCCATGCCTTGATAGGCCGTACATAACATGCAGTAAAATTGTCAGAGACATGTGGGCTAGAGCCTCGTAATTGATCGATGCATACAGTGAAAGAGTTGCTCTCTTTCACTGTGTGTGTGTGTGTGTGTGTGTGTGGACTATGTGAATTAGAGTCAATAAATTATCATCATCTGTAAGCTTACAGAGTCTTTATGTCATAGTCAATGGGCCTGATAACCCATCCAATGCCTTGCCCCTTTAAAGAGAAACAACGCTGGGGAGAACAGTGACAGTTTGTTGGATCCAATACAGTAAACATATTACAGGAAGTGCCATTACGTTGTCTGAGCAGGACAAAGGCCAAGACCCACATGATATTTAATGACCCAGTGTGTTAAAATTACACGGCTAACGGGGCCATTTTACTTCCACTCTCACATTTCCACCACGAGTCGAAGATACTAAGATTTGACATAATGATATTAATATAAAATGTGGAATAGCTGTCTGTTTTTAAAGCAAATCAGCGCCTGTATTAATTCAGTGAAAATGAACTAAACGACCAGATCTTCAGAATCATAGTAAACATCGCTTTTTAAAGTAGGTCATTAAAGGCTGATAAGAAGAGTGCATGTGGGTGTGTGAGTGTGTGTGTGTGCATGCTGAGAGGAGATGGTATGGGCCCAGGCCTGCTTCCTTTGCCTCGACAGCATCTCAACAGTCTGATGTGGTTTATGGCCCCAGTTGCCCTCTCTGGGTCTGTTTATGGATTCCCATAGAATAGAGAATCATGGCCACTCCAGGGAAAGCCAGCCAAAAACAACACCTCCACCACTGCACTCCTGCCTGCCTTTGCCATAATTCAACGCGCTGTTTATGTTTCTGAAGAGGGGAAAAAAAGCATTCATAGTAATCACATAAGATGACTGTAAATTCTGATGCTAATGTTTAATTTTTTTGTTGATGTAAGATAAAAACGTCACCACAAATGTGGCTGGTTTATTGGATGTCGTTACAGGTTGGTGAAAAAATTGTGGGCTTTGTTAAGGGAAAGCTTTTTTCTTGCGGTTGCAATAGCATTGCCTTTTGCAGGACCACTTATTTTATGATACCTGTAAGATTTATTACATGAAAATGCTCAACTTTGATAGGATAATGAAAGTGCACCACCAAGGGCATTGTTAATCGGGGAAATATTCTACCTGATGTGTTTTCCCTCTGCTGTTTTCCCCGCAGTTCCTCCTGTACCAATGCAGTGCATTCGTCTTTACTGAAAGCGTACTTTAGAAGAGTGATAGTGGAAGCGCTCTAGGTGTGAAAATACTCTGGTCAAAGCTGGCATGGGCTGCGTGCAGCAGGGCCTTATTCTGTTTCTTTATGGTGGGATGGCAAAAAGAACATCCTGCAGCGTGGTTGCCCGGGTTTGCTGTGCCGCAGGGGGAACTCCATCATCCTCTGAAGCTGCACAACTGGGTCACATCTGGTTGAATGTGCTCGACTGGACCCTAGTCGACCCCTCCTCACTAACCTCCTGCCTGCAGTCCTGAGGGCAGCATGTAGCCAGGAGCCTGACACTGCTGCTGCTGCTGCTGCTACTGGCCGCACTTATGCTGTTGCTGTGTCAGGACGGTTAGAGGCTACTGCTGTCAGCACTTAAATGTTGGTCTAGAGATGCAAACGAGCACTGAAGTAGGGCCACCTGTCTTTTTTATCGTACACAGTCGACATCAGACACATTCCTGCTTGCTAAACAGCTTAATGAGTGTTGCTGTTGCTGTTATTCAACTCTCTCTGCACCCATCACTCAAATTGCTTTCGTTTTTCCTGGGCCATGTTTAGTCTTGCTTAGCACGAAAAAAATTCCTCGGCATGCCCTCTGCTGTTTTACTACAGTATGAGTTAATGTTTTTTGTGGCAGGGGCTTAAGAATGTAAAGAAAAGCATTTTCTGTGGCATACCTCTGAACCCTCAGTTTTGTTCCCTCCTCCCTCTGTCATCTATTCTTTCTCACTTTCTCTCCACCCTCCCAGTGGATTCCCCAGCCTCACCACAACACTGGTTAACAGACGCTGCCCTGACAGATTTACTGCCATCGTCTTTCCATTGGCCGCCAGCGTGACAGCGGAGATTTAATGCTGGCTTCCCATTGGCCAAGACTTGGCAGGTGAATTTATGGGCGCACTGTGATTTGATGCCTCCTGCCTTTGAAGTGAGTTACAGCTCTGTCGCTTATAGGACACAGAAATGGTGTCAGGTTGCAATCGTAAAATCTTATCCCTGAAGGGAGGTGGCACTGGAGTATAATGGTCCTGACGTCATGAGAGGAGAAAAGACCCTCTTGTGCAAGCAGAGTAGGAACACAGAATATGTGTAAAAATAATAAAACACTTAGGTTTCAGGCCCAAAAAAATGCTGCGAATGCTTCACAAACTATTATGTCAACACCAAAGAGAAGAGAGAGAGGGAGAAATGGAAAGCTTGTATGCGTCCACACGGCGAGGATGTTCTGCCTAAAAGTGTCATGTGCATCAGTCTAAGCTGCCTTTCTTTTATCCTCTCATTTCACATTTATCATGATGAGCGGGGTTTTTTTTTGGTTGACTCGGAGGTCAGAGGATCCTAAATGACTGATGACTGATCAACAGCAGCCGACTGCCAAAGTCACTTTGGGGTCTGACTTGTGTATCTGCACGCCACGGCAGTGGCAGCACCGGTGTTCGTGCAACGCGGTCATCTATCTGCAGTGTATCTCTTTATCAGCCTGACAGTCTGTCCTGACAAGATCATGAAGAGTGAGAATGTGGGTCCTGTAACAACCTTGACCCATGGAAATCTCTCAGGGTAAATAGCATGGCTGCCCCTGCCTTGTCTATCAACCTCGAGTGAATTCATGCACCGTTTCCCTTGGATATCAGATCCTTCTCTTTACTCTTTCACTTCACACTCGAGGTCGTCTGCTCAAGTGGAAAATTGTCTGAAAATGAAGAGACAAGAGGAAAGCCCTGGGCTTGCCTTGTCAAGCGGGATTGCATAATTTCATGAAAGACCTTCTCATGAACTTGATAACTCGGGGTTACACAGCGTGGCCTCTGACAATGTGCCATGTAAGAGAAAGAAAACAGGTTTTTACATCTGAAAGAGAAACGATCCCTCTGAACTCTGGAGGATGATGGATCGCTCGGCGGTGCGTTAGAAGAGGTTTAGACAAATATACCTGTATAGAGTTAACTGTTTAAATGAGGTCCTTTCTGTAGGATTATGGGCAATTTTTGTCTATAATTTGTCTTTGCTGTTCTGTCTTCAGTATGTAATTCTGACTGGCATAATTGTACTGTAAGGGAGGCTCCTTTTACCGAATCAGCAGTTTTGAGGTCAGGGAAAAAAAGCTTTTGCTGAAAGTCAATATTCTGACGAACTCATACAAAAGAG
Source organism: Solea senegalensis (assembly GCF_019176455.1). NCBI lineage: Eukaryota > Metazoa > Chordata > Actinopteri > Pleuronectiformes > Soleidae > Solea > Solea senegalensis. The sequence continues at coordinate 10,110,664 of NC_058031.1, read as the reverse complement.
GCAACTGATGTTTTATTTCAAAGCTTGTTTCTGGTCTGTGGAACATAAATGCTTCCCTCATAAATATGTCGTGGCTGCAGTGAGAACCGAGCACATCTCAAGTCCAAATTTGGACTCTTTATAGTGAAAGAGAGACTGCAACAAAACGACGACGCTGAGAAAAGACAGATTTTGGACGTTATATTTTAGGTGTGCAGCGACTGAGCGAACAAGGCGGTATACAGTCACGCTTGTGACTCTGCGAGCTCAGTGTCACATTATCGCTGAGATTATTTCAACGCTTTTGGAGCCTGAACATCAGTAAGTGTCGTGACAATCCGTCCAACATAAAACCAGAAATGTTAACCCCAAGTTGACTATATAATAAAAGTCAGGGGGTCACTGAGGTCAGCGGGATAGAGTCTCGACATGCATATCTGTACCAAATGATGTGCTAATCAACCTCGTTGATCCTGAGATGAGATATTGTGCAGGTTAAGTACAAACTTTGACCTTCTGGCAGTGTTACATATGGAGTCAAAGTCTGTGGGTTTCATTCTCTGAGCTCCTTAAATATCTGTGCAGAATCATATGGACATCAATCAAACTGGGCTTGTTATTTTTAATCTGACTGATACTGAGAGCCATGCTAATATTATGACTAAAAATAGCCTAAGAATGTGTATGTTTTCTGAAAGTGACTACAATCTGAAAAAGAACTGCTGATTCCTGGGAGAATTCATTCAACAGCTGACTGAACATTTAAAGCTAAACAACATGGAGTCGCGGGCCAAGCCTGTACAATCCATCAGCTGACGATAATGAATCCCAAACCACATAAAATGCTAACAGCGGTGTATCCTCGCCTACAATGAAAGATCAAAGAGCAGTTTTGTCGGGAGTGAACTGAGGCCGTTCCTCTTTGCATGTTGCCCCCCCCCTTTTCAAAGACTGTCAGCGATGCCGGGTCGCTCGCTAAGAGGATAATGTGTCGGAGAGGAAAGCAAATAAGCAAACCAGATGAAGTCTGAGGTGAAGTGGTGCCTACGCTCATGACTCACATCACAGTTAGTGGGTTGTTCCCAGGAGAAGCAGCTCAGTCCAAATGTGCCCCAACAAGCTGCAGATTAATAGTGTGGCATGAGGCCAACACATGTTAATGTATCTGTCCGGGCTAAACGCACCTCTGTTGGAAAGTGATTTTTATACATTTGGCAGGACGGCGGGGTGTCCATCCTGTCAAGGGGAATGCGGACGACTCTCGGGCCAAATAAATCTTAGCAACAAGGTCCCACACAACTGAACTTGATCCTTTGTAAATGCATGCACGCAGGAGATGCTCAACAAAGGTGTAGATGGCAGGGTTACAGCCCCACACACACTCAGCCGCCTTTAGGCCGTCGTTGACTAATCGTCCACTAATAATAGTGTTAGTATTGCAAACGCTGATGGATTAAGACGTATAGTTGTCATGGGTTTGTGTTTAAACTGTTGTGCATGACTTTAAATATAAGCAAATGAAAGTTACATTCAAATGTCAAATGTGTTCCAGAAGAACACCATCATTTCTGTTCACAATAATCGCTCTCGTGTGAAGTACCTGATAGAGATACTTGAGTAAAAGTACAAGTGACTTTGGTAGAAGTTGAAGTCACTTTTTTTTACAAGTAGATGACATTTACTGTACTAAAGTATCAAAGGTAATTTTCTGATATAAAATGTACTTAAGTTTCAGAAGTAAAAGTATTACAGTGAGGAGTAAGGATTGAGTCATGGTGGCTCAGTGGTAGGGCGAATTGTCCTTCAACGTCCTGGCCCTGCTAGTCTGTATGTGTTTTTAAGTAAGACACTTAACCCCATGATGAAGCGTGTGAATGGATGAATGACAAAACTGTAGTGTAAAGCAGCGCTATGTAAACACAGACCATTACCAACTCTTCTTCTTCTGATTGTATTTGCTAGTAACGAGTAACAACGATAGTTAGAGGAAATGTAGTGGAGTAAAAGTTGCTAGAAATATAAAGTACAGCACAGTAATGAAGTATTTGTACTTTGTTACATTACAACACTGAGAATAATAACATCAGCAGCAACAAAAACAACTTAAAACTATGCACCGCAGCTTCAAGGCCTGGACTGGATTAAGTTGCACATTTGTCTTAAAGTCTTTAAGGCTTTAAATCTGTTGTGGTATTGCGCATTAAAAACTCGTCTTGCTCTTCTTTTTCATTGCAGAAAAACGGACAGATGTCACGAATAACAGTAAAAGGAGCGGGGACTTAACTGTGAGCTTAACCAAGAGCTTGCATGCAACAAAACCACGATCTTAAAATCTAAAGGTAATTTCAGTGGAGCAAATTTTGTGGAATATTACGAAATAATAATTTGCATTGTTACGTGCATACAGTCATTTTTTATTTACTGCTGAGCTGCCTGCAGAAACATAAAATCTCTGGTTCATCTTAATACCTGTTTCTCTCTTTAAGGCTTTTGAAAACGCAAACTTCACTGGGAGTTCATTTTCATGTATGAATATTCATGACTTTAATATATTAAAACTCGAAAGTAGGCCAAACTTTTCTTTCCCCCCGTGTTACCAGCCAGTGGGTGATGGCTTTTGCTCTCGTGTTATATTTTTTTCAGTTCTGGGAATGATATGCACAGGCTCATTAATCTTGTTGAGTTACACTAATTAGAAAATAGTGGCAGGCATCTGAACGCGGGACAGGTTGAAGCATGACATGACAGAACATCTCCCATCAGAGACACTTTGTGCGAGCGGCCACGTTTTAGTAGATTTTGACAACAACTTGGAACCAACAGAACATTAAACTCCAACTTTATGTACATATTGAAAGCCCTTTTACCCTTTTAAGTCAGACTTCTGTAAAATGGCTGCCCTTTGCCTCACTCTGCTCTAACTGAAGTTCTCATCGTTTGGTCTCCACATAGACCACAATTCACTTCATGCATAATCTATTTCTGAATAATTGCCCCCAGTATTGGAGAATATTACAGTATTTGGTGAACATTAATAAGTAATGCTGTCACACTTTCTCTGCTCATTGTTTGACAGGAAATGTAAATGGATGGCAGTGTAAAGTAATTATGTAATAGAAAGTAATTATTAAGCAGGTGTGATAAGTCAAAGCGATGTTTTTATAATCACGCTGCCACAGTTGGACGTACATTAAAATGCATGCTCGTGAGTAGTGGGTGCACCGGTGGAGTTATGTTCACAGTTGAACCTTTGTTTGAATTTCAATTTCACATGCTATCTCTCGCCGATTGCAGTGTTCCTGTTTTCCGTCTCAGGGAAACTGCAGCTGTTGTGTTGTCACTCACTGTCACGTCTTAATCTCCAGTCTGCAGTGAACGCCGTTTCTGAGTGAATGTTTGAGAACATGGGGATAGGGGAGGAACCACGGGCAGATGAATTGAAATTTTAATGAGTAGCACCACCATGCTGACGGCCATGGAACACCTCAGACAGCTTAAATATCACCGCTAATTAACACAGAGAGGTGGGCTGTCACAGCCATGATGGATGTTCGAGGGGGGGAGGGGGTGTGAGGGGGGGGCAGATCGCTGCTTGCTTTCAACCAACCAGTGATTCCTTTATTAATCAAAGCCTGAGATGAAAAGGCTCTCCCACACCTCAGGGAGAAGGAGATAGCAGGAGCTATTGTTGGGAGGGTTTCAATCATTCGCCGTGTGCCTGTGATGTATTTGATCGTGCGGGGGGGCATCCAAACATTTTTAGGTAGACAGAATGTTTCTGCTGCTGAGCGCTTGTTTCTGTCAACCTCTGAACCAACCACATGTTGACAGAGTCACACAGCACACACAGTCAGATGAGATTTACTCTTTGTTGGGGAGGATTTCTGCCTTTTTGTCCCTCTGACAGGAGAGGTGAGGATGTAGAGAAGTGACCATCAGTCTTAGAGCTCACTCCCCTAACCTGATGGAGTGAGCCACACTGAGCACAAGGCAGCACTCCTACACTTTACCTCCGGACCGACTCCATGATCAGTCTGTCTCGCAGAGATGATTTCGAACCTAAATTTTCAGCACTTTGTGTATGAAGATGGAGTGTTATCTTCCCCTCTCTGATCTCCTCCCCATCTACCTCACTTAAGGAGGTCCATTGTTAAGTGCCAGAGGCCTGTGGGTGTTGTAAATCAGGCTGCAGAGGGAGAGGATGTCTCCCAGGGGGGGGAAACGCACACTCCCAGCAGCCTTCAGGCTGATCTCATCCTGCCTATCCTAATGTGTTAATTAAAGAACTGGTCAATAGCAAAGGAGAAGGTGCTAAAGGGCACGATCTACACCTTCTCACGTACAACGAATGTGCCAATACCCTCACAGGGAAAATGACAGGGAGCGTACTTGGAGAAATTCTTAGCTCCTGCGTGAAGAATGTGAATACCAGTGATTACCACACAGATGGTTCTGTCCGTGTGATTGCCTGCTTTCACAATAATACTTCTTCACAGCAGCATTTAAACAAATGTTCTTAACAAAGGACTGACTGTTGTGCATTCATGATATTTTATTATCCTGTCGTCCTGTCGTCTGTGAACGTTTTCTGGGGATTGAAATGATATGACTTTGGTTTTGAGCCATGTGTGGCCGATTGAGCAGCCATGGCACGTTTGTGCTTCCTGAGGGTTTTCTCTCATTAAGAATAGACATTTCTTTCATTCATAGTTTTTGTACATAACTGAGGCATGATGTCAATGACACTTAAATAGATGAAGCATCTTGATCAGGTGTTGTTTTGGCTTTAAACATTACAAAAGAAGGCCTCGCAGACAAGTACCATCTGTTTCTACTGCCTCACTGAAGCTTGCAAACACACAGTACCCTGGCACACACCTCCCTCTTGTGGCTGAGAAGACTGAATACCACACAAAAAGCCTCTAGTATTGCTGTGCACTCGTGTTAGCCGATTAAAGAGAGGTTATTACTGACCATTTCCAACGGCTATTCATTATTTTAACGCTCTTATCAACCAAAGAACCGTGTGAATATATGCTGTTTGGCTCACCTTTGTATTTGCTGAACAGTGGTTAAAAAAATATTTGTGTTCTTGCACAAATAATCCATTGTGAGAAATATAGAGTTGTTAAACGTGGTTCATTTATACTGGTGTTTGTCTGCACACTAATACAATGAGTATTGATTTGTGAACCTGCATAAATCCACTGGGTTGTTTTTGTTTGTTTCATTATAGCATGGCGACTGAAATTATAGTGGTGATAACAGCTAATTATTTTCTTGATATCAGTCTTACAGGTTATTGTATACATACCTGTCTTTGTGTAGTAATACTGTAACACATTAACACAATGCTTCTATCTCATCCATGTTCATCACTTGCAGCTATTTTTATTCAGAGCGTTGTGACTAATCCTGAATTACAACCAATCTGAGAAAAACAAACATAACATATAAAACTGTTTCTACGTCTTCATTCTTTTGCTATGGAGAAAAAAAAAGAAAACAATATAGCCCTCATATGATCATTGACGCCACCTGCTGACATGACTGGTGCATTACATGTTTCTCAAAGTCTCAAAAACTCCTTGGACAAGTAACAAAAGCTGACTGAGGACAGGCTAAAGAACACAATTTCAGTCTCAATGGGAACAATGGTTTACGAGTATTTCATCATTTATATAAGTTCCCACTTAACTTCATTTTTTTCGTTGTAGAAAATGAGTGAAAGGTAGATATTTGATGAAGAATATTTCAAAAGTGTAAGCCTTGTATTGAAATGTTTCAAATTTAAAACTCTTGTTGAGTCTTTACCTTACACTCTTACAAGAATTCAACAAAAAAAAAGAATTTAACAAAAATATACATATATGCAAGTTGCTAAAATGCATGCAAAAGAAAAAAGTAAAAAATATGCCGACTATTAAAGGCTGCTACACTAAGACTGTCAGCTTGTACTTTATTCCTACAAGTAAGCTGAACATTAACTCATCAGGGCCTTTTCAGTCATCATAAAAAATGATCAGACTAAGGATTATAACTTTGTAAATACTTTGATTTGCTTCTGGAATGTAGGTCCTGTACGTACTATTTTCTACGCCTAATACATTTTAAATATATATTAACTTCAATAAACAGCAGACGAGTCAGTGTTGGGCCATAAAAAAACTCCTTTGACATGATCTGGATGTCTGAGAGCAACAGGACTACCAGTCTACTGTAAAACACATTTTAGTCTAAACAGAAAACAAGCGTTAAAACTCACCACTTCCTTTACAATTGAGCTACCATCTTCAGTCCAGTGTTTACAAACTGACTTGATCTTACAGAGGCCCATAACATTAACATACAGCAACACTGTAGGTTGTCATCATAGAAAATGCCATGTGGACCTTCTTTTCCCATGAAGTACAATTATCATCTTCACTGAAGATGCTCAAGGTGAAAACTGCAGACGAAATGTTATGGCACTGTATTCGGATCACATTCAGTCAGGTCAAGACGGAGATCGGCTTCCAAAAACCTTCAGATGAGATAAATTACACTTGAAGCAGTTTGAACTGGCCGGGGCTAATTTCATGAGTATGGGAAACGAAGTGGTGAGCTCCAGGTATCTGGAGAGAAGATTATTTGGGCTCTAATTCTACTTTCGATCCACCTGTGTGCAAACAGTGTTACAAAAATGAGTTATGAGATTTCACAGGGTGATGGAAATCTCTGACGGGATGCAAGGCTTTCACAGTCAGAGGGGAAAAAATAAGACTGAGGGAGGTTTCTAGGAAAACAGAGACGGTCAACGCACTGAATTTACAGTACACTGCCACGGATAGGTGGCTCCTACATCCAGCTAATATGATTAAAAAACAAGCTCACTCAATGTATTCAAGGGCATCAAAAAATTCTGGGCTATAACTAACAAACCTGTCAAAATTTCACGGTGTTTCAATGGTGTCACCTAAAAACAGTCACGACATGGCCCCTTTGAAATAAGGTACAGCAGTGGATGTGTACCAATAATAGCCACACACCTTTTACTTTACTTTACACAACACTTAATTGAAAATGAAACATTGGGAGCATCTCTGTAACTTTTAGTGTCCTCGCACCTGTCTTTTTTAGTGTTGTATACTGTAGGTGTTATGTTCAGCACACAGCACAGCGATGGACAGGTGGCAAATCGTTTTCCTCGAGGCAGCACAGACCACAAGTCTGCTGTCACATTTCACTGATCGACTCTTTGTGTCCTTTACTGAACTGTCCGTTGCAGGCAACGCCGGTGCCGACTGCACATCAGCAGGATAAACAGAAACAGTCTCTACTCGACAGTCCATGCAGTCAAACATTCTTGAAATTGCTTGACAGCACTGCCAGAAAATCCCTACAACCTTTCGGATAAAAAGGAGATGTGTGTGTTTCATTCAATTATTGCCATAATGACTTGACCTGTTGTCCAGAATTGTGAATAATGCCATGTTTCCACCATAAGGAAAGGTTCAGTTTGATACAGTATGGCACATATATCATTCCATTTTTGTACCAGAGTAAATTGGTACAATATGGAGCTAGACTGGCAGCTGTGACACTCTGTTGCTATCAGAAGTTGAGGCAAACGCCCGCAGTCTATTCTCATACAAAGTTTGACGTCGTGTTGAGACAAACAGTCACAAACTGAGCTCTTCCATTGTCGTCTGTTGTCGAGTTCGTTGTAGTCGCGCCGGTACAATGTCGCGCTATGCGGTCATCGGACCCAGCTCACACCCCGCCTACAAATTAAAGGTACTGTTCTCAAGTCAAACACAAGTCTGACCTGGGGCTTTAGCATACCAAACCGTACCATGATGGAAACACAGCATAAACTGTCATCTTGTTGTGTGTAACATGAATATAACCATAAATTAAAAAAAGTACAAAAATTCAAATCCACTACTAAGCTGAGTGAGCTGGTGAGAGTGGACTAAAGATGGGTTCTGTTTAAGCAGATCTGTTCTAGGGTTACAGTACTGTTTCATCTCCAATGTTCAACAGACTGCTCTTTTTCTGTGGGGTCTCTGTTTGAGTCAGGGGGTCATACAGTCAGACGGTTGTTGGAAGGCTGTAAGGGGCTCCAGGAAGCTGGATGGCCGGAAGCGTCCTGTGAGTACTGGTTTTCCTCTTTGCTCATCCCGACTGTGCAGAGCCGTCTGTGCCTCAGCAGCCTGTCTGTCCGCGAGAAGTTCTGCAAGGCAGGCAGAGAGAGAGAGAGGTCTAAGTTTCAGTGAAAACCTTCCGACTAAAGCGCAAAGAACACACAATGCCGAGGAGACACGATGCAAGGATGAAGCATTTATTTAGCACCGACTCATTTTCAAATTGGGCAGAAATTCTGACAGACTGATTGCAGTTTGGGAAGAGGGGGGTCACAGCGCCAGATTAATTGCCAGAGCTATCAACCATCTGCCTCTTAGACGATCAGTAAGTCAAAAGTGTGTTCAGCTGTCTTTCAGTTTGACTTCAATTTCCCTCTTGATTGCTGTCAGAAAGATCCATTATAAACTTTATTGAACTTGTTCTAATAGTAAAGTTTTTAATGTTGTGGCTAAAACTTAAGTCTGGAGGCCAGACTTTCGTTCTTTCTTTTTCTTTCAGACTTTAGACTCTGCATACTCCAACTACCTGCAGATTTTTGTCTCTTATTTAAAGACATAAATCGATTGATGATTAGTTTCAGCACGAGCATCACTTTGTTGGTCTAATGATCCAAACATATGACTACAGACGTTGCACATTCTGACCATGTAGGTTGTCTAAAATGCCCAGTGTGAGTAAACATTGTTTCTGTGCATCTTGGAATCATATTATTCACTGTGATAAGTGATTGGATGACTCACCTGGTGGCAGCGGTCGCACTGGTACGGCTTCTCTCCGCTGTGCACCCGCTTGTGTCTGTCCAGGTGGTAACGCTGAATGAAGCGCATGTCACACGCATCACAGGCATATGGCTTTTCCCCTGAGAACAACCACAAATGGAATGTTTATCAGTACTGATCAAGATTCATAAGTATATGTAAGTGGACGTAAGATAAGTTATTTCTCTTCTTCAGAGTTTTGGCCAAATGTGCAACACAAATATAGTGGTGGACAAAGACATAGATGGTTGCTTCAGGAGGGAGGCAGCTCACCCAGTTCCGTCTCATTGTGCCACATCATGTTTCCCAGGTCTTAATAATGGAGCATGGTCACACTGAAATGTGCCGTGAGATCTCACCTGTATGTGTGAGTATATGTCGCTTGAGGTGGTAGCTGCTCCGAAAAGCTCCATAGCAGTGGTCACAGATGAAGTTCTTCTGAACTTTCAAAGAGAGGTCATCCAAATCTGGTGGAAGTAAATGCTGGCAAAAATGAAAAAAAAAAAAAAAAAACAATTGTTAAAGTTAATTAAAACATTAAAATTAGATTGAATGAGTTGAATGTGTAAGTCAGTGTAGCTTTTAGCTTTTACCTCCACTTTCTCTTTAACTTTGTTGGATGCTTTCTTGTGCTTTTTCTTGGGTTGCATGTTCTGGTTTGCCTGCATATCCTTTCCATCCAGCAATTTTGATGAGTGATAATCACCATCTTTTCGGATTAGCTTTTAGAGGAAGCAAAATGTCAGTGTTAGCAGGTAAGCTTGGATCTGCCACTGTAACATTCTTTTAATCAGTGCAACAACAAAACACAAACAATATATTATTGTCGGAATGTAATATAGTATGGTAAAATCATAATTCATTTATAGTATGACTACTGTATATTGTTAAACTTAGAATATGACCTTATTCAGATCCTGCAATGCCACTGAAACGTACAACTATTTCCTTTTGAGTCCTATCACAGAATTGGAGTTGGTAAAGTTTACTTAGACTACATAACATCAATATATTAATAACAACTTTATGAGTGCCTTCCTCCATTTTCATTTCCATGCTAAACAAGTTAAGAATCTATTGTGATGAGCGTAGAGCTGTGGCTGTATCTTCCTCACCAGAGGTGGACAGCTCCCAGTTGATGGATGGCCCATGTGGCTGTGGTGTGGTTGTCCATGGTGAACCTGGTGCCCATGGTGGTTGGGACTGTGTTGTGAGTGGGTTTGCTGGCTCTCAGCACTGGCTCTGTGCCCCTGGCCCAATGTTGACATCATTTTCTTCTGGCCTGGGATGCTGTTGGCCTGCATCAGGGCCATGCTGGACAGCACCGCCTCACAGCCCAGCAACCCAGCCTGGCAACACAAACAAACAACATGTCAGGGCAGAAAGGGAGGGGGGTGCCGGACTCCTGACAGAGACAAGGAGTCAGGGAGAAGAAGGAGGGTAGATTGAGAAATGGGACTAACAGACAAATGAGCTGCCATAAGGACATGCTAAATCCAAGGGGGTGATTCTGGACATGAAGACTTCAACTGACCCATTTCATATGGTCTCGAACAGAGTTGTTGGAATGGTGTGTCATCGCCGTGCTTTGAATGCGTGTGTGTTTGGGGGAACTGGGGGGCTTCACTCACAATGAAGGGGGATAGAAGAGACCACCCACCCAAATCATCAGGGGCTGAAGTCTGAAAGTAGAGGCATGAAAACATAAGCCTAATATTTTTTACATGCTGGAATCAGGAGCTGGGAACCCAGACAGATTTCACAGAGGACCAAATCTGGATAAACATTATGACTAGAAATGTAGGTCCACCTAATATCCAGTCCACGTGATATCCATTATTTAATAGGTGATACAGCCCCGGTGGTTTGACGCACACCTCAAGTCAAAAGAACACACATCAGTCAGAGGGAAAAAAAAGGAAATTTGATCAAAAAACAAGGAAAATCTTTATAAAATAAATGATATTTGTAATCTGAGATCTGTTAACATTACAGACGACTGGCACTGCTAGTAATGATTGCAAATGAGTATCTAATCTGATACAAATGTTTTACATTGATTAGTAACTGAGTATCAGTATTTTGATAACTCTATTTCAGGCATCTGAAAATTAAATACAACAACATATGTTATTTTATAAAAACAGATTGAGTGCTATAGATATAGGCTGAGGAAATATGTTACAAACAAACTGAAAATTCCAAGCATAGTCCTTTCTTCCTACAGTGGAAATAATCTCTGGTGTCTTTGCTTAAATAGCACATAATACTGAACATCTTCTAGTTTTGGATAAATATCACATTGAAAGTGAAATGTGAAACGAGGTCCTGGAATAAGTGAAAAGACGGAGGCTTCCCTTCTGCCACTTTTTATCCCGATGATGTAAATTCATTATGATCAACTTATTGTGATGTGCAATAATACTGTATATTTATATCAACAATTACTACAGTAATTGTCAGATAACAGAGTTTTGCTCCTGAGTAAACCCAATTGATTGTGGCCTTTAAATTTGGTTAGGGAAAGAAAACAAGTAAAACTTGTAAACAAAGAAACATTTTGGGGGGAAACCAGTGACAGCAATTATGTGTTGTGTCCAAAAACAAACATTACACCGATAAATATTGAAACTTAGTTGTATTGATATTTAAGAAACTAGACATTGTTATTGAATCATTGCCCAGTCCTGTGCCCGTGTAATACAGACCTGTTTATTAAATAATACATTTAGCATCAGTGAGCTGGCTAACAATTCAGACCATGTTTATTTACGAACCGTTGGTATTTATCAGTTAATCTGGCTACGACTGTATCACTGGATAACCGCATATATACAGGTATAGTATTGTGGAGTGTGCAATACGGAGATAGTCGCAACAGAAAAGGCTAACTAGCTAGCTAGCTAGCTAGCTGGTCGGCTAGCAGATGGGTTGTGGGACAACTCTTGTATGACCGGATCCTCCCCCGCCCCAGAAAAACACAACAACAGCCAGGCAGCAGCAGGGAGGCAGGGCGTGCGGGCTCCGCGCCGACCGACCACAATTAAACAGCCCTCTCACCGGTTATACGTGTTAGAAACACGAGTGCACGACTATAAAATACATCAACAGTCTCGAGTATAAATGTGTTGCAACCCCAATGACTTACCTTCCAATTTTGTGACTTTAGTAGGTAATTCTTTTTTGTCGCACTTCCAATTTTTTTCCTCAGTTTACAAACACTGACAGGAAACACCACCGGAAGCACTGTGCGAGGGGAGCCGTGATTGGTCGGAGACTCGGTCACGTGTGTGCAAAGGGACTCCTCACATTGGTGGCCATGTTTGTGAGGTCGTGGCGGCGGGGTATTTTCTCCTTCTACGTGTTTTGCTGCGGTTTCCGTACCAAGTTTAAAAGTGCATAGCGCCATCTACTGAGTCTACAGGGATGATCTAGCTATCGATCTATCTATCTATTTATCTACCTATCTATACTTTTTTCTTCATACAACAAAATATAGCATGCGATAGTTTAAGCCTTGTTTGTTGAAATATAATGTTATTTTTCTTTGAAACTCTATAAGGAAAAAGTATCAAAATTAAATCATGTTGAAACATTGTAATAACTATAGGGTGACGTAAATGAGTGGAATTTTTTTATTGTGAAATGAGCAGAGCAAATAGAATTAACATTTGTAGAAAAGGAATGGCTGATTTTTTTTTTGCTTATTATTATTCAGTGAAGACGAGTGATGATGAGATGAAAAGCCAGCATATGGAAGAGATAATAGTAATTGTCAGCTCAGTGTTGGAGAGAATGATGTGAAACTAGATATTGAGTTAAAATGGGATCAGGCACCTGAATTTAAAATTGTTACTCTTGTTACTTTAACTTTACGTAACTCCACGTAAAACCATACAAGTACAGTCTGACCTGGGGTCTGTCTGAATTACATTTTCATTTTGTGTAACTTATCATTGTGTTCGCTCTTTGTAATTTATCTGACATCACGAAGAAAACAGAAAAAGGAGGAAAATAAAGCTTAACTTTCTTTCCTCGGTCTGAATAAACTAAGCCAAGCTTCAGGTGTAAAAATGAAAACGAATCACAACAAGTTAACAAGTGTGTTTGTATATCACAGTTTATTTCAACCATCTACATACAATGTTATGAATTAATTCATTAATCATACATAACAAACTAACTAACATTCTGGTCTATGATTTTCAAAACTCATAACCGACTTTAGTTTCTTTTATGACAGCTTCCTGAAATGATCTAATCAGGCTGTGATTTCAGTCACAAATCATTCCCAAGTCTTTCAATTTCGTTGAGGAAGAAGTCCATGTCTTTCTGGGAAACGAGGGGCGAGAACACAATCACACGGAAAAAGTTGACTCTGTTTCCCAGAGGTTGGTACCCAACCATCATTGTGCCTCGTTTCACCATGCGTTCCTTGATAACAGGAGCCACCTTTGAGAGAAAAAAACACACACAACCAACTTGTCATATAAGATAAATAATAAAAGAAAAACACCTCATGAGGAGGTTGAATTTGTGCATGTCATGTGTGAATAGAAACTTACTTTAGCCAGCCTGTCCTGATAATCTGCATCCCTTTCCTTCCCTCTCAGACTGGATGGTATATACCAGAAGCAAACGTTCACAAACTCTGGCTTTTAATGGAGGCACATACAGAAAGCTCATCACTGTTTCACATATAATGACTTGTGTTTCTCAATATGCTTGTGGCATTTACTTACCTCATCCAAAAGATGGAAGCCCTCTCTTTTCTTCATCTGCTCTACCAGATACCTGCAGCAGAACATAACACTCTTTCAGTCTGGAAGCTAAGAGTCTTTGTAAAATAAATGCATAAATAAAAAGATGATATTTGAGTTATTTGGCTATTTGGCAAGACTAATACCAACATTTTACACCTAACCATCCAAGCCGAATTCTGCTGAAACAAAACAATGGGATTACAGCTGCAAGCTTTCTTTACCCAACATGGAGAAAAGCCTTGTCTATACGCTGTGCCAAGCCATCAGTGCCGACAGCTTTCCACATCAACCACAGCTTAAGGCAGTCCACCTTACGGCCGCACTGAACAGACTTGTCCCCAATGTCCAGACTGACGTCGTAGAATTTGTCTTGCTGGAAGAGGTATGTGGCGTTGGTTGTGTGGCATTGCCTCAGCAGGTTCTACAACAACAAGGCAGATAAATGTATGTCAAATGTTCCCTTTTTGTTTCAAGCAAAAAACTATTAAAACATTATTATGCGTATCAGGGAGAGGACAGACCGTTGTGTCCTTTAGCAGCAAGACAGAACACTGCAGGCCAGCCACCAGCATCTTGTGTGGATTCCAGGCTACAGAATTTGCTCTGATCTCACATAGACACACACACACCCTCTGTCAGACAACATCCATAGTTAATTAGCTCTACCGTGTAAAATGCATCTTTTGCATATTAATACCTGTCAACACCTTTCATTAAATGTCTGTGTTGCTTGGAAAAGAGCACGCTCCCTCCCCAGGCGGCCTGAAACACATGACAAAACAAACAAGCCTCAGCATGTTCTGAAATTCTAATGAATACAAGACGAGCTTACACAAAATCAAGGGCTTGTCGATAGACATGGATTCACACACACACTCACACACACACACACGGGAGACTCACATCTACGTGCATCCAGATCTGATGTTTCTCACAGATATCAGCAATTTGGTCCAGTGGATCAAAGGCACCTTGAACTGTGGTCCCTGATGTGCAGCTAACAAGCAAGGGCACTGTACCCTGGGAGACACAACATGAGTGAATGAAGAGAAAGCATCACTGATTGGATGATTTGCAAAGAAACAAACTTACCTGTGATTTTGCCAGCGTTATCTTTTCGTCCAGGTCACCTGGAATCATACGCCCTCTGCAGAAAAAAGGTACAAAGAATATCAGCAATGCATCATTGTGATAAGATTAAAAGCAATTTTTTATTTTCATCATCAGTTAATTAAAGGATTCAACATGATTATTTTTTATTTTGACAGTGGAATTTGATTGGAAAGGTCATCTTTAAAGTGGTTATTGTATTAAACCAACATTCAAAATCTTAAAGATATTATTATAGAAAATGTCACAATGCTATAAAGCTGAGATAAAAATGTCAAGCCTAAAATTTTTAAATTTCAAACCAGATGATTTTGGGAAACTTTGCCTAGTAATTTAAATGAGTTATTAATCAGTGACAACAATCAATCACATGTATTGTTAAATTAATTAACACATCAGTTGTTCAGCTCTTACAATGAACAGTACTTTACCTATCATCCACTTTCACCATAATAACATTGTCAGTCCCAATTCCCAGATAGGCAGCTCCTTTCTTTACCGAGTAATGGCTCTGGGAAAAATAAGAGGAATTCTCTTTAGTTTTTCCAGCATACTGATGGTAAAACAAACATGAACAGCCTCTACAATGCTCAGCTTTCTATTTGTAATCTTGTTCCCTCGGATGTGCAGTGTTGAACAGAATATTCTGACCTCTGGAGATGTAAAGATGGTCATTCGCGGGAGACCGAACAGCCCCTGGCTTTTGACCTCTGGAAAAAGTTGATAGCGTGCAAGGTTGATGGCACACATGTTAGAGGCTGACCCCCCAGGCCAGAAAAGACCGTCACCTTCTGTCCAGCCCACCAGGTGACGCAGCCCCCTCAGAACCTCATTCTCCATCAGCACAAACACAGGAGCCACCTCATAGGTGTGACTGCAATGGAAATATAGCATCATTTTAAGCTTTATTTTGCATTGTCTTTTATTTTTGTATCACAGGTGTGATTATGTGCTTCTACACTTTAATTACGCACAGTATTTTGTGTTTCTTACAGGTTAGTGTTGAGAGCCTCACTGAGAAATCGTCCAGACAAGGAGTGGTAGTCCACCCCAGCATACTGCTGGTTTAAAAAACGTGGGTGACCTGAAAGAAGCATAGAAAGACAAAAAAAGGCCCATATCAAATATAGAAAGGTCAAACTAATCAAATGTTTTAACTGGCACCAGCCGTCTCACTTGTCTTGACGCTGTACTTGGCGACATCTTTCACCCTCTGTAGGAGCCTTTGTTGGGGTTCGCCCGTTGACCTGAGCTCCAGATCCAGCAGCAGAGCCAGCTCCTCTGGTTCCTTCCACTCACAAACCTGCAGCAAGAAACATGGCTGATGAGATGTGTTCAAGGCAGTCAGTGTAATCTGTCAGAACTGTGTGGAGTTTGGCTTCACGGCAGACCTTCTCATTGACGTCCGTGCCTTTGCGGAGCACGTCCTCCACTATGATTTTAAAGGTTTCATTCAGGAAGAGTTGGCCTTCAGCGTGGTCAATGAGAGGCTCACTCAGGTCACGGGAATCAGCTGGTTCCTTAGTCTGCGTGTCTGCAAAAGTCAAGTGATACAGTATCCACACTGGATCAAAATATGATGTTAACCTGACCACATAATCATTGAGAATGTTTATATACGCACAAAACTACAAATGAATGCAGAGTCAGTGATTCCCAACTATTGTTTGCCTGAGACTTTATCATGATGTTTAAAACAGTAGATAAATGAATATTTATTACATGTGACAGATCATACAGTCAGATTTTGACTCACATCTGCATTATGGCCAAATAATTGAATGTGGCAGCTTGTGAACGATGGTAAATCTGTGGGTTCAGTGGATAATCAGGTTTTGTCTACCTTGCATATTATCATTATTATTATTAGGGCCCGAGCACTCACACAGTGGTGCGAGGACCTATTGTAATTGCAGAAAGTGACCCGTAACATTGCCATACTGCCAATCTGATCAAAACTTCACATGTGAGACCAGGAACCCTCCCTGAACACGTCTATAAACCGTCACCTGCACACAGAAGTTGGCCAACCAAAAACTGAATTGATCAATCTGCACTAAACTTCACATGTGAGATAAGTGACCCAGCCTGAACACAGAGTCCAGGGCTTACCCGGCCTGCTGGCAGGGGGTGGCGGTGGTCCGCACAACGCTGCTTGCAGCTTTAGTTATTATTATTATTGTCTTCCTGTATATACTGTATGTATTATATGCATACAGTATATTGAAAACTTAGTTTCTTACCTTCTTTCTATTTTCTTCTATTTTCTAACTTGCTGTGATTTTTATCTGCTTTGACATTGTGGGACGAATAAAGGAACATCTTATCTTATCTTTATTGATAATCAGGACAGAAACAAACTTTGTTATTTATTTGTTTTATTTATTTAGGAAGAAAAAAACAACCACTTTGAAAAATAACAATAATCTGGTTGAAACTCCACATATATATAAGGAATAAAACAATGACAACATGATGATATAATACAATCATCAACAATGGATGGTTTGTTTGTTTTCTATTTGAATGACTTTGTTTCACCTCAATGTGACAGAAAAGAAAAGAACAAATGGCTTCCTCATTGATGATCATCAGGATCATGACAATTTGACCAAACATCAAAGAATCTGACATCGATACAGAAAAACAAGGACAAATTTTAAATGTGATTATAGATTTGTGTCTTTACAAAGTGACAAGGAAAACCACCCTGTTTGACTGACAGGTGATCAGAGCAACGCGAGCAGACAAGTCAAAGATTTAAACACATAGTTGAACTCACTGCTCCGTAAGAACTCAGGTCTATTTGAGTTTACAGAACTCAGCTGTGGCTCCAGGAAAAAGACAAAGAACTCCAGCATAGAAAGTCTGAGTGAATGTGGTCTGGACTCTGTGGAGGAGAGTCATGGTGTCAGAGACTCTATAGAAGGACAGAAGACCTGCACTGTGGTCCAAGTATACTCCTACTCTGGAGGACAAATCATCTGAGACTTTAATCCAGATTCTGTTGTGAAGAAAAAAAAACCCTCCATGTTCACAAACTAAAACCCAAGATTTTTCATTAAATCCAAATCCACATTCATTTGAACTCCCTGATCTGCTGATGTTCTTGTACGTCACTGCTACAAAAACTCCCCCTCTCCACTCCACCTCCCAGTAACAACGTCCAGTCAGACTCTCTTTACTCAGGACCTGCCACTCCCCAGTAAATCTGTCTGTGTGGCTAGAATAAGACTGATCTTCTGCCTTGAATCTTACTTTTCTGTTTCCCTCAGTTAATATCAGATATTTGTGAGCTGTGTTTGGATCCAGTGTGATTTCCTGTGAATATCTGAAGAATTCAGCTCTGGTCTCTGGTTCTGGTTCTGGCAGGAAAAAAACCACTTCAGCCACAGCCAGTGACATGTTTGTCAGATCCAACTCTCTCTGCTTCTGCTTCCTCTCTGCTGCAGCTGAGACTGTGTCGTGATCATCGTGACGAGGGCAGATGTTCTCCTGGAGGTTCTTGGAGGGCTCCACCAGCTTGTGTTTCTTTAATGGTGATTGATAATGAGGCTGGAGGTGTTCCTCACAGTAAGCGGCCAAACATACCAAACAGGACTTGACAGCTTTCAGTTTCCTGCCAGTGCAGACATCACAGGCCACATCTTCAGCTCCAGAATAGCAGTGATCAGCAGGAGCAGCTTGGAGTCCAGTCTTCTTCAGCTCCTCCACTAAAGCTGCTAATATGGTGCTTTTCTTCAGTTTAGGCCTCGGTGTGAAGGCCTCTCCACACTGAGGGCAGCTGTAGATCCTCTTCTCATCCTCTGAGCCCCAGTGGTCTTTGATACAGTTCATACAGAAGCTGTGTCCACAGGAAAGAGCCATGGGATCCTTCAGAAGATCCAAACAGATGGAACAAGAGAAGGTTTCTCTCTGCAGCTGAACTCCTGCCTGTGCCATTTCACCTCTCAGTCACAACGACCGTCTTCAAGTGTAAAGTGGTTTGAGTTGTGTTGTAAATGTCCTTTATGTGGGACTAATAAAGGATCACCTTATCATATCTTTGTCAGACCACTCCCACTCCCGACATGAAGTCAACTCTTCTGTTGACTGCTGTTGTCAGCTCTACGTCTTGGATTAAAGACAAACCCTCTAGAACTAGAACATTCCTGCGGCGAAATTTTGACCATGCCTACTTCTTGCTGCCAATTTGGGTAGATGGAACCTTTAAAACTTGAAGTATTTAGACAAAGTGGTATATCTGTGGACATTTTTTGTGATTTTTGTCGCCATGATTACTCGAAACGCTTAGACAAACCAAACCTTTGGCGGAAGTGGAATATCAGAATAAAGAAAGAATAAACACTGAACAATAACAATGGATGCTTGCTATCACCAGGGACTTAATCAGGCACATTATACAAGATCTGACCAGCAGAATGTCTCTCCGCCGACCAGCCTTTATTTACCTTATGAAATTCAGATTTACTACAAAGGAGTGAAATAACTTTCAGAACCCATCCAATCTAGTAAAAACGTATAATGCGAATTATAGTCTGGGTGTGTGTTTTATTGTGTCGTGTACAGCATGTGGTGCAATATAATAATGGTTATTGGTTATTGTTTTATGTCTGGCTGTTTTCTCGATGCGATCAATGTCCAGCACTTTGGTCAAACCTCGGTTGTGTCATCGTGTTTCATGAGGACATTTTAAATTGACGAACACATATTCTGAAATGTTGCTACGTGGCTGTGAATCTTGAGCACAATCTTTTTCTCTTCTGTAAATAACTTGTGTTACAACGCTTTTTGTATGAACAAAATATAAACATTAAAAAAATAATATTATTCCAAGTAATGGAATTTGCGAAAAACCAATGAAAAATGGCTCAGTAGCACCCCCTCAGGTCAAACGCCTATGGAGTGGGCCGAAACCTAGTTGTGCCGAATTTCACAAAATTTGGTGGGAACGTGTTTCGACCCAAGACAAACAAAAAATCCCATTGGGACCATGACCTCGACTCAGCTGGAAGTCAGCCATTTTGAATTTGGCGTCCATCTTGGCATTTTACAAGTTTTGTAACTGAATGAAATCTGAGGGCGCCTGCAAACTTGTCAATTTGTACTGGTCCCAAATGTGATTGAAATGTATTGCAGATTCAAAAGGGCATGGCCACAGCGGCCATTGGTATTTGGGCGAATTTCGACGATTCACCATGAAACAGGAAGTGCACTATAACTTTGCCATACATTGTCTGATTGGCACGAAACTTGAACATGTCTACGAACATGAACTTGACCCGTGAATGCGATGTCGGCCAGGAAGTGCCCTGTAACTCGCCCGTACATTGATTGATCAGCTTGAAACTTGGCATGTGTGTCTGCAAGTGGGGGCTGTGAGGGCCCGCACAATGCTGCTTTAATTATCATTATAGCACACTTGTCAAAGAAAGGGCTGTACTGCATATGCAATCATGATAGTTTCTTTATTTTGGTGTGGTCACATGTGTCTCTTTCTAGATCAGTGTGCATGTAAACGTGTACCGACAGTACATGTGGTTAACATTTTAAATCAATCCGATACAGATATGGGCCAGTAATGTAGATATTGATACTCATTTTTACTCTTAGTATTAGTATTTTTACTCATTTACTCATCATTCTACAGTGCATGTTTGTTAATGTATGTATGTATTATGTATTCAACACAATTCTTGTGTTTTCATTTATATAATCGATTTCTAAACATCCTATAGCATCTCACAACGATTAATTATGAATACAGCTTGCGAAAATCAAATCTGCTCACAATTGTTACTAGAGAAGAAAACTTGGACTCTTCTTTCCTTCAGTCTAAGGTTTTTGTTCAGAAACAGCAACTTTAAACACAACTTTACAACCCGCCTACATGCACATGCATACACATGACCTATCTGAATGCAGCTAGTGAGGTAAATAGTATTTTTTTTTACTTTTAAGTTCTGTTTCTTGTGTAGCTTATAGAGATTACTTGTGTTGCCACAGTACCAAACAACTTTCTTTTTTTTTTTACATTTTTGTGGGGTCTAAAGTGTCCACACAATGCTTCTTTTCCCTTCTGCCACCATGCCAACTTCAGAACTGATACTAGCTCTGCTCGCCTGAGTCACGTGACAAAACAGATGGAAACAGGAGCGGGAGGGGGAGCAGAGAGAGTGCAAGCAGAACTGAGAGGGGGTCTGTTCTCGCATAAACCGTCCAAGAAGATTTCATTTAGAAAAGAATATTTAACAAAAGCATCAACCTTATCAAGCTAGTATCGATCCAATACTGGTACCAACTTTGGGGTCGACCCGCCCCCCTAGAGGACACTGTACTTACGTGGAAATATGTCTGCCATAGCCACACTTCCAGTCCAGAGTAGTAAAGCACCCACGAGCTAGTGGAACTGGATAGGAGGTGAAAATGCAGAGAGCAATGCAGAATAACAGGCACAGTAGGAGGGAGTTAACCTTTGTCCCCGATAAAAATTAAAGTTATCTAACACCAGGTTAAAGAGCAGAAGGAAACACACACACACATACATATGATTTACTTTACTTTACAGTTTCTATGACCAACTACAAATACAGTCAGCAAGGAAAACTTGAAAATTCAATAGGTGCTACATTTTCACCCAGTTCTCCAGGTATTTAGCCTGTCTAGACAGGTATCCAGCCTACAGACCCTCATACCAGCATTTTCCCACCTACCACTAATATACTGTAATAACTTATTTTAGTCAGAACTAAAGAAGGCCTTTTGGATGAGAGATGAAATGACATGCTTTTATCATCATATGTCGCTTGTGCTGATTTTACTTGTTTTACTGTTTGTTTTGATTTTGCTATGTGAAGTGCCTTATAAATAAATTGTATTATTATCATTACTTCACCTTTACTCAAGCAACTACTGAAGGTCTCTTTGACCTGGTTGACTGAGAATCTCATTACAAAAACCCTTGTAAGGCAAATTACAACATCACTTTTAGCTGCAGACCTGCAGACCACATTTACATAGTCAGTAGGTCTTATTGTTTGCTTATTAAGGATGAGGATGGTAGTCAAAATAGCAGCACATTGCACATTACATGGCGACATAACACAGTGTTATGCCCTCCATATTATGGAGAAAGACTTACTTGTTACTAGAAATATAATGTATTTAATGATTCACAATTTCTAATTGTGTTTTTTAATAGAAGAGCTTAAAGAAAAGGGGGAGAGAAGGCTTTGACATCAGAGTGGAGGCAAACGGGGCAGACACACTTGTGTCATCCTTTGCTGGCCCAGAATCTGTGAAAAAGATTCAACTCTGGAACAAAGCCACCAAATCCTTAATGAAGGTTTAGAGGCCTTACATTGCGGGTACCTTCATTTGCAGCCAAATACAAGTTCCAGATGAAATCGCGCCGCTGGTACATTTACATCTTTTGGCACACCATCCACCATCCTTGCCGTGATCAACGCCTGGCTCCTCTACAAACAAGACTGCAAAGCGTGCAATATTCCCAAGAAAGAGATTCTGAACAGGAGATTTCAGGCACAACTAGCATCTTCTCTCCTCCTGGTAAGAATCCATTTATGTTGTTTACTGTATTCAATATTTAACTAATTGCTGTTTACTGCTTTTACTGTTTGTCTGGCAATTTATCTTTCTCTCATCTTATTCATACAAAATCAACAGTCAACACACCAAGGAGAGAGTGACCATCTTCACGCAGTGGGAGCCCAGTATCATCGGTGACATCACGGACAATCACACCACAGAGACCTGTGACTGCTCCGAGGAGGTCATGTGTACCATCAGTGGACGTGCTCAAGGACATGGTCGCACATTTCCCAGTGAAGACAAAGAGAGGATGCTGCAACACGGCAAGAAAGGCTACTCAAAAGTTGTTGTCGTCTTCTTCTCCCACTTATCCGGGTCCCTCCAGCATGTCCTGGGCCTTCCTCCGAAATTTTCATTCAGCTTTTTATTAGCCTATTAAATTATGATTCATAAAAATATGACTGTTGTGTTAGTATTATTCATATTTACTTTGTGATTTGTAAGCAATCCACACAGCAAATTATCCCTTAGTTGTCCTGTTTATTTGTTCCGACTGTGTGTGTGTGTGTGTGTGTGTGTGCAAATACAAAAATTCTGCTCCCATCTAGGCCCAGTGTCCAGGGTTACCAATGGTTTTTAACAGTGCAGAACAATGAAATTGATGGACAAAATTATGGAAGAATGAACATTTTATCATATACACACACCAAACACTTTAACTGTCGGTTGTCTTATTAGCCAATCACCTCAAAAATGTATGGTCAAGACGACCAGCTGAGCACCATTCTAAGCATCAGAATGGGGAAGAAATGTGATTTAAATGAAATTGAAAGCAGAAGAAGTGCAACTCCTTCAAATGGTGTCCTTGTGTCTAGTTTAAAAACTTATTTTTAAGGATATCTGTTGAACCTTCAGTTCATAAAAAGTTGAGCGCAACAATAAAAAATAAAATAAATGTATATTTACATTACAGTGACAAGACCACTGCTTTTACCTGAATCTAAAACTACTACTGCAGACACAATTCACAGAAAATGCAGCGATATCAGGAAATTGTTATGATTATGATTAAATCAAACATTAACATTGATTGATCCCATGCAATAATCGATATGAATCAACGGTCTATGTGTTGAGGAATATACAGTCTCTCCTGTGAGTGCCAATCTCAGCAGGTACCAGACAGCAAAATCAGTCCGTCTCCAACAGGAAATCAATTCCTTCAGGTGGCAGTGCCCAGCTGTCCTGACTGAGACAAGCGTGCAGGTGAGCTGTGGTGGCTTTTTCCTTCTGGCTAATTCGCCAGTAGCGCAGCATGGCGAATACTCTCTCCACATGAAGAGGATGATCCTCCTCAATCTGCTCCAGCTTTACAGAGGGAACATCCAGAGCCAGTCTGCCGATCTCCCGCCAAGATCTGCCAATGGCTCGAGCCGCAGTCATCAACTGCTTCTCTGTCACTATGTGGGAACCTGTGCAATGAGACGGAGGCAGATAAAGCAGGTCATGATCTTGCAGTGTTTTAAGGGGAACACTCTTATTTAAAGTGTCACTCACTGTTGTTGCAGATCTTTTTGGCCGGAATGGTTTCTTGTAATTCTGTTGTTGGCTTTTTCTTTCTTGTTGTTACTATTTGTATAAACAGCACAGAAAGTTGAACATTAAACAGACATAAAAGTACACTATGTTTACATTGCTAGAACTAGCAAACAGACTTTGTCCTACCTGAGGACAGCAATGTGACTTGCAGATCCTTAACAAAATGAAGCAGTGGAAAGGTTTCCTGTAAGGCCTGGTCCTTCAGTAGTTCTAATAGTCCCTGTGCTGCTTCAGGCCCTCTCTGGATGACGTGGTCCAGAAGTTCTGTCATCTTCACACTGGGAATATGACAAGCTTTCACCAGCTGATAGCCATGAAGGGACAGCAGACAGCGAGAGTCTGCATGTTGTAGCACAAAGTCGGCATCGCTACTCAGGATTTCTATCAGCTTGGCCTTGTGCTTTCTGAGTAACTGGATTTCCGCTGCGGGTTCCTCAGCCATGACTGGGTACGTCTTAAATCAACTCCTGAGAAAGAAAAAAAAAAACAAGACAACACTGATGATGAATGACATGCATCCTCGTTTTTTTTTTTAATGCAGCTGTAAAATCTAATAAATCCTTTTACTTATTTGAGGCAACACTTCCAAGGCCAAAGAGTAAGTGCCTCCAGGAGGCTGTTTTCTTACTATTGTAGCTATGAATAATGTGCAGCTACTGCAGTCCAGATATAATATTTGACCTCAGTGGCCTCTCTGTCAAAACATTTAAATAAACATCTTAATGCCAGGCAGTTACAGTAAATTTGACAGCAGTTTTTGGGAGATTGTGACCAAGACGCTGTGTATAAATACAATTACTGATTGCTTGTGAAACCACAAACCTCTGTCATGTTGTATACAAGATAAAACAGATAATTGTGTTTAAATTCAATTTTACGTCCATGTAAGCTTAAGGAGTTCAGTCCTCCCAGTGGGGCAAAGGCTGAATTGTCCTGGGAGAGGCTTCCAGAGACAGCTGGACAGGTATATTTTGTTTTCCATTAACAGTTTAACTGCACCACTAAAAACAAACATTAACTACATGAGACATTATCCATCTTGTATCTCTGGCAGCGCAGAGAGGAGATTTTGATTGTTGTGGTTTACAAAGCTGTAACTAATGACTTTCCCCCACGCTCAATACACATAACAGCAACTTTAATAACAGAGTAATTATTAAGTGTATAGGACATTATCTGTCACCGTTCCGCTTTGTTTTGTTGCCTTCTACCATTAATAAATACTCAATAATCAAATAATTTTGGTTATATCATTTAAAAATGTGTCAGTTAATTAATTCAGCTCCAGATAATTATTTGGAGGTATATGTTAATGTCAAGTTAGTTCATGATAACTGAGATAACTTGTTTTGAACAGACAAGTAAACGCCATTTCCTGGTTTCCTGACTGTGGATGTTTACATCTGGGGTTTTTTTTTAGCTTCATGAATGCAACGAACACGGAGTGTCTTCGTGAGACTCTTACCAGTCACAATAACAGCAAATTACGACAAAAACAACACAGCTTATTCTGACGAAAGGGGGGAAAAAAAACACCGCTTTTTCTCGTGGTCTACATCTTCTCATTTCTCCGCTCCCGCTGTTTGTTTCTCCTTCTTTATCGCATTAAAATGTTTGTTGCTGCAGCAGCATTGTGTCTGTGTGCTTCCACCCAGTGGCTGGGTGATGACACTGCAGTCATCTGAGCCTGCTCTGAGGATTGAGTGACATCTAGCGATGCGCGATGCACCCCGCACTCTGAACTCTGGATCCAGCGATCCGAGTTTATACTTCAATGAAAGACCATGAAATGTGGCTCGTTGGTCTAGGGGTATGATTCTCGCTTCGGGTGCGAGAGGTCCCGGGTTCAAATCCCCGACGAGCCCACTCTTTGACGGGATTTGCACTTGTAACTGGAAGGTCGCTGGTTCAATCCCCTGAAAACATGATATGTACTCAGGTCTGTGATACATGCAGGGTTCAGATTTGTCTATGAAAGTTACTCATTGCAGTTAAGTAAATGGCATAATGTAAGTACATAATGTTAATTTTTAGACATGCATTTTAGTGGACTCATGGACTCTTACCTAAATCTAAGTCTAAGATATAAATACAGGCACGCGCACAAAGGCTTCTGTAATGAGCAATGATGTGTCCTTAACATATGATGGTGGTGACCACTGTCACTCTCTGATGTTAGGCCACCTGCATCTGATCTGTGGAGAACTTTCAATTTTGTCCTTTGGGTGGATTTTTTTTAAAAAACAGCATCCTCTTGGTTGTAGATCACAATAATCAATAAGGAGGCCAACACCGAGATATCATAGCCCACAATGCCCATTATTTTATCAGTAGTTTACATTAATCACTGACAAGGTGGAGTCGCATTATGGCTGGGGTGCATACCGTGTACATGACCAATTATAACCACTAGGTGGAAGTATTGTACTACCTGTCAGTGCCTGTCTGACGCATCTTTTTCTTCCCCTACTTTTTAAAGTAGAACAAAAATGTTTCTTTTATAGCAGTGACCTTGGTGACCTTCACATGATCTCTTCTATAGCCATTAAGACGTGTTTCTATGTTTGAAGACATGCAGTTCCACTTCACTAAGGTACTGCAGCTGGTAGATAAGATAAAATATCCCTCGCAGACAAAATAAACGATGGCTGTCTAATATCTGCACAAGATTGCCATTGATGGTTAAGACTTCCGTGATGTATTTGTTTCATGTGACAGCGAAAATTGGTTTGATTCATTTTTGCTCTATTTCTGCTAGAGTATGTGCAGCTAATGATGCTCTAGCATAAGTTCACTCAGAGTGACTATACTCTTTTACATTACCTTCAGAATTTCATGCATAATCCTTTTGGGTTCATGAAGTGTATTTATTCATTTCCTCTGCTGGCAATTTTGAAAGGTTTTATTTGAGACAGCTTTTTCTTTCATTCATAATAAAAAATGTTTTTTTTAAAAATGTCATCATTTGCAATGTGGGACACAAGGCTATGCAAGTTATATGACATAACATTGGTTATGTGGTTCATTGGGTTGAGTTGGTTCATCTAAGTAAATCAAACCTCTAGTCTTTTATTGGGTTTATTGGTTTTTAATTTTGTTCATGTTTTTCCTCTGAGCTCCTGAGACTCACAAGCAACGTGATGTGTCTCATGAGGGTTATTTCTTTATTGTTATTCTATGTGTCTTTAGTCTGTTGGCTATATAATTTGTTTTTTACACAACTGCACACTAACTATATCCAACCTCAGCAGTATGATGCACATTTTGCACTTCAGTCTCATTTATTGTAGACTGTTGATCATCTGTCCTAACAAACTTCTTTTTTGTAGAGTCATCTTTGTATGACACTACTGATTATGAAGTTTTAGAATTTGGCATGTGGCAAATACTCCTTATTACATGAAAAATCCCAAACTATTATAATCTTGTTCTCTGGACATCAGTGCCATGATAATCTGTTGCACCTCAGTCACTCGCCAGTCATCTTGTTGCTTTGTTTGGAGTTTTGACAACTTGTGTCATAGTTTCTGGAGCTGGGATGAAACGTCACTTGAGACTTACACCTGCAGTACACCTCTGAAATGTGGCCGGTTTATTTCATTTTATTTCATTTTATCTTTATCGTGATTGATAGCGTCATTAATTTTAGAAGCGCAGTCAAGCTTAATGAGGACACATTGAGAAATAATTCCATCATTTTTACTGTTAAATATATTTTACTTCAGCCTTGACTGCATGTGATCTTTGCTCCTGTAGATATATTTGCACCTGTTTATTTTGAGGCACAATAAACTGTGTAAATTCATGTATATATAAATATAATTTGGTTGTATAAATCAGGTAACAACAGTTTGTACTGTACAAGAAATATGATTATAGTATCTCAACTTTAAGATGCTGAGTTGTCCCATAGTTTATGCACATTCAGTACCATTAACCTAACTATCATGTCTAATATATTCAATCCATTACATTTAATGAAAAAACTGCATGCATTTCCTTTATATCTTGTATATAACTTATTGCTTATGTACTTACTGGCACTGCCTACTGTTAATTATTTGAGCCCTTTAACAAAGTGATACTCTTTACTGTTAGAGCTAAAACTGTATGCCTGGTTTGTTCCATCTGAACAAGAAGTTCAGACATAATTGTTAATACTGCACGCAGGATGTGTTGCTGTAAAGTCTGATGGGTTTTTGACAGTGTATTGACAGGAGCATGCAAGGTTTACGTGGATGATGTAGATGTGCCGTTGTGTCATTTCAGAGAAATGCCGTCCAACTGTTGCTGGACAACAATTATCAACAACCTCTGCTCACATGTCTGCTTAGCCTGTACACTCAGCTTCAGCTCTGGGAAATGACAAATCAATATCTTATTCCTGGACAGACATTTTGCGTTCTGTGGAAGGGAAAAGCCTCTTGAGTCCATTTCATCCACACCCAGTATACCCTGAGTCACTGTGTGCATTAGCTGTCTGAATAAATCCCGTTTTTCACTTTCCCTGTATGTTGGATGGAAAGAGTACCATCATTCATTCCTATTGCTTTGTAGGCACAATTCATCCACCTTTATGTACTTCTAATGACTTTATTATGCCATAAATTTGCATTATATGACATTTGATCTTGGGGATATACAATGTGAATAGTCTTTTACAAACCCGAGGAGCACTGACCTCCCAAGCCAAGGAAAAGAATAGAATAGAATAGAATATCTTTATTGTGACTGCAACATGTGCAACGCAACTGAGTGCATTCCTAATTATACACACGCTGGAAGTCTGTGGGTTTTCAAGTGCAAATGTAATGTGACTGTAAAGTGTGCACGTAGTCATTTTGCATTATATCACACAAGTGGACCATATTTGGCGTGCAGAAAGGGAACTTACTCGATGGGGGCGTGATCCCACTCACAGTGCTAAGCTTTTCAGGCCACATCACACTCTCTGTCAAGTGATATATTCCATTTGTTCTGTGGTAGTGGCGGTGCGCGAGGATCAGACCGCTTCCCTCTTCTGATGGGCAATAACGCAGGTTTATATGTGGCAGTGGCTCCAGTCTACAGACAACTGCACCTGGAACATCGGAGTATTGAGTGTGTACATGTCTCCCGGTGCGTGTGTGTGTGTGTGTGTGTGTGAAAGAGACACACAAAGGAGCAGTGTATTCTCTTCACGTCTGAACTGAGTAGTTAGATTTGACATGTAAAATAAAAGGAGAATTAAAAGGAAAATGACTCTGTGACAGTTTCAAGCTCTCTGAACCACAGGGAACTGAAGAATCAAGCAGTGCTTTGTTTGCATTTTAACAATGCACTTGCAGGATGGGAGTAGAATTGTGGAGCCCACTGTATATAAAGCTCCAAAATAAACTTAAACAGACAAATTCTTGATGAAGCAGCATTTTCACTTGAGAAAAAAAACTCCAAACAGTCACCTGCAGATATCCAATTCAAACCTGAGTTGAGAAAAACAAACAAACAAACAAACTCCATTGTAAGAACTAGTGTGCTTTGTTTGTTTTGTTGGCATCCATGAAGTTGTGTTCCCACCTTCTTCTGGATTTAATCATCCATTATTTCTTCTCTCGTTGCCGGCCTCTCTCTCTCTGAGTTTATGTGAGAAAATGATTTTGAACTAATAGACTCTGGTGCAGGAGCAGCATTGATTTTTCCCTGTTGAAGGCACAGTTTGTTTGTCTGACGCATATGACTGTAGCTCAGCTGGAGCCGAGCTGCACACCGGGGGACTGCGGGACCTGACCCTCCCCCCGGACGGAGTAGCAATGAGGGGACGGCCATGCATCTGAGTGGCTCTGACATGTCTGTTTGTCTAACATGCATTATATATGAAAGACCAGAGTGAGGGAGGGAAGAGCATCGGAGCAGGGCAGCAGAAGTGAGAGGGGAAACAAAGGGAGGACAAAGGGAGGACCACTGTTCCTCTGTTCTCTGCTAAGTGAACACATGCAGTAGGTGGGAAGCAACGGTTTCAACGGCGACGCTGGATTTCAAGAGTGTGAAGTAGAAAAAAGAGATTTCAGTGTGATTTAGCTCAGTGCACACAAGTAAAACCATCTGAAATGTTGACAATCTTTAGTTTTAGTGTGAAGGAGGATAATTTTAATATATAGTATAAATGGTGGTGTTCTTCATGGAAAGAGGAAGTTTGAGGAGGAAGTGTATAGGCTGAGCCTGTAAAGTAACTGACAAGTCCATTAACGCTGATAGATGCGTTAATAATTTATGTGTGTACCTGTATTGGTCTGTGTGCACCCCTGCATAGAGTGGCTAATGAAAAGCGGCAAATTTTCCCTTCCTTTAAGTCTAAGGAACGGAAAAAGACAGTGTCTTTGACTGACAGACCAGACATGTCCTCAGGTTTCATTAAAAGCACGCACGGAAGTGACGAGAAGGGTGGAGGAGACACAAAGACATGCGAATGAAGGAGTGTCTTTGTTTTAAAGAGGACAAAGTTAAGGTGAAGAGCCAGAAAGGGGTCATGGCAAAAAAGAAAACCCCGACGCTCTCTTATTGCATGAGATCATCGTGCCACTGGACCCCGAGAGACGCATGGTGTCAAGTGATGTCAGCATTTCATACCCACTGTAATTAAATGAAGTCATCACTCGGTGCTGAGGTGAGACGCTGTTTACAAGATGCATCGAGACAAATTCCCGGACCAGGGGAAATCTCCATCATTATGACAGCTACAAAGGAACTAAGTGAATCAAGGAGGGAGGAAGCAGCAAACTGATGCAGTACATGGTGACCTCTAGAGGGAGCTCTTACCATTCTGGAGTGCAAGCCTGCATATTGTATTATATATTCAGCCATGAAGCTCAAACCTCCCTCATCCCAACTGGGTTTTTTTTATACAAGACGTGATCTCTTGGGCAAAAGATGTAAGATATGTTTCCTGAGCTCCCAAAAGGAACCCATCAGCCTCCTCCTCTCTCTCCCTCTCTCTCTCTCTCTCCCTCTCTCTTTCTCTGGGGTTTGTTTGGCACTGTTTTAAAGTCAGTGTCATCTGCTTAAGAACCAGAGTGACTGTGGACTTTATTCCACCAACTGTGATATTGCCTGAACATCAAGAAACATCTGCCAGTGTATTTAGTGTCCTTGTGGGTTTATAGAAATATAATGGCAGCACTGTATGGGTTTCAACCTACAGGGTATAAAGTGGATACACTCATTTCGGTTCCAGATAATACAACCAAATGATCCCATTAGTGGTGGTAAAGCAGCAAATCCTCGCTTGGTTAAAGAAGTTGCTGGATATGTGCTGTGTGTTGTGTCCTCCCCCCTGGATTTTTCTCTCTCACGCCTTTTTTTCTAACATCATTATGCTTCACGTATGCTAATTAAAGCAGGAGGGGACTTTGACTGATCTGTCTGTGAGGGTGTAGACGTGTGAAAGTGTTCCTGCAAACATCCAAAGATTTGAAATGGTGTCTGTGTGATTTTAAGTGTCGGTGACAGCCGTCACTCTCTCACGCTGTGTCTCCACTAGTGATGGGAATGTGTGTGTTTGCGTCTGGTTGTATGTGTATGTATAATAATTGGTGGCAGTGTGGACGTGGCAGTGATTCAGCGTTGCATCACACCTTGTATCCCCAGCGGGAGGGAGGAAGTCTCCTTACTGCTTCAAGTGGGAAAAAAAAAGAATGCTTCACTTGAGAGCTTTTGGAAAAGTGGGTAAAATGATTGTGGTGTGAAGTGCAGTATGATTTTTTTTTGCTTGTAAATGATGTAGGCGAGTTTGATTTACCTTTACCTTTATATATTATTATTTATTTTCTCTCTTTGACGCTCAATCCATGGTTCTCAAACTGCGGTACATGTACCACCAGTGGTACACGAACTGCCTCTGGTTGGTGGTACTTGGAAGGAAAACCAGAAATCCTGTTCCACTGTGTATACCAGGGTATGTAATTGGAGTGGAGCTGAGGAATTTTGACCAGAATAGGTAGACAATTAAACAAATAACGAATTAAATAAACAAATAAAATAATAATAATAATTAGACTCACCTTATCTCAAACTCCACCTTGATCTAATTTCATTATACCAGTGTCTGAAGTATACGTCAGAAAAAGGATGATGATGAGGGAGCAAATTATCTTATATATAATAAGATAATAATAATAATAATATAATAATAATAATAATAATAAATCTGCCTCCTATGAAAAGTCTAGTTGATTTAGTTCGACCTGTTTACATCACTGTATTTTAACGTTGGTGAAAATGGTGAGAGCTCAATATTTCCTCGGGTGGTACTCAACCAATGATATTACCCGCACCAATTTAATAGTGAGCAAAGTGAAGGATTAATATTTGAATAATGAAATTTAATGAGGGGAGAAATAGTTCAGCTCAGTTATTTGCTCTGTGGATTTGTCTGTTCTCCCCCATGTTGCAGATACATGCAGGTCAGGTACACTGGACTGCAGGGTATCTGTTCAGGTTTGTCCCCCCTGCTGCCCATCATATCAACTCTGGTTTTTGAAAACGAAGCCTTGTGTTAGTTCATATGAGACACTATAGTTATACAGCCCAGCTGTAATCAGCTGACAGTCGGCTATTAATCACACTCCAACTGCAGTCATTCTCTCACCAAAGCGGTCCATTTCAAATTAGACTCCTCCCTCACCCATTTCCTACTATACTAATGCTGCGTCACTCCACTGCCGTCCTAGATCAGAGTCTAACAGGCTTGCTTGTGCTTGCTCGTGTAATGAGGTTTCCTGCATTGCCCTTCCTGTTTAGTTTAGCATGCTGCTTGGTGAATCCAGGAGAATGCTAATGAGTGGAGCCATCAGGGCAAAAAGTCAACTTCTAATTCCATTTGTTGCAAAAGTAGTTTAATTATGACACAACAGTCAGGTGTCTTTACATACAAAGCACTCACACACACGTATATTTATAGCACATTTTCCTGTGCCAATTGTTCCGTGTAAAATAGGTTTTTCACAGAATAAAGACTGTAAAGACAGAATCAAGACCCCCCCGTCACTAACACAATGTTCTTTAAGTGGTCAATTTGATGTTAATGTAAATGTCTGTGTTAATTTGACATCAGTTCCTCTGTGCAAATGCTATGTGTGTGTGTGTGAGCCTGTGTGCGCACGCATGTGCACATTAAATGCATTCACAACCACCCATATCTCTTTCTTATTGAAAAACTGTAACCTTTCCATTCCCACAGATCTCCATTCTATTACCAGACAATCACTTACTGTCTGGCTGTGGCCTGCAACCCACAGATTGCTCCATTCCTCCCTTGGCCGCAGGAATAGAGTATTCAACGAGTGGCCTACCTCAGGTCATTAAGATGCCCCCACTCAGCAAAACTGGCACATCTGCACTTGCTGATCATCCTGGCCCTGTGGTTGGTGGAGGGGTGATAACTGCAAGCTAATTAAAAAGCCATTCATTGGAGTGAAAGGCCAATTAAAGGGCTAATATTTGATAAGGCTCTCAATTCACTCAGCAGTAAGCCCACCTGGGAAGTATTTATTAAATGTTAATGGAGACGGTAATTAATATCCAGCACAGATTAACCTGCAACTGAATATCCATAACAGAGAGGGGGGAGATGCTGAGAGCGAGAACAAGTACAAATGAGACACCGATAATATGTAACTCAGCATTTTGCTGTGTGGTAGGCGGCCACAATCGGTCATGGTACAGGTTTTCTTAGTGCCGACGTTTCTCTGCATATGATAGTAGTGAACCATGCAAGCAGAATGCATGTATTTTTAGTGGCTAAATTCCACCCAAAGTCATTAGCTCTAGGCAGGTTCCTATGGGCTTGACTCGTAGGTACTGGTTCAGTTCCTCAATCACCAAGGCAAGGAAGAGTCATATAAAGGGTTTGCACATTTATTTCCACTCGCCGTTCATCCAGGTTACATTTTTAGATTTTCCCACTCTGGGAGGTGTTTTTGAAAAATAGCGTTTCAGCGTCAGGGTTAGGGAACGCCTCGCGCCCCTAAAAGTTTTAATAACATCAAAGGTCCACAAAGCCACGTTCCTTTCCTTGCAAGAATATTTACTCAAAGGCTTCAGGCCAACGGTGAACTACTTCAACTGTTCACAAATTACACTGTAACAAGTAATCCCGCATTAATCATTTAAAATAACCCTAACCTCCCACATTAGTAATTATCTTTTGCATGTCTTGTGTAGCTTAGTTAGTAATAAGTACAATGCATAATGCAAAGCAATACTTGGCTGTGAACATGTGAAAACTGAATGTTCTGAATGTTAATGGGCCTCTGCTCTCCTCCTTCTACTTGGTTGTCAGTGGTATTGATCAGAAAATGTCCTTTGACCAGGTTGTTCTCATGGAGACATTTTGATTTTGAGGAACCATGAGCTCCACACATTTTCACTTCAATTTCACTCCACTGTCTGAGAACAGAGTGTCATATGCTGTGCAGACTGTAAAAAGCCTTGAGGCTAGAAACTGGGTCGTACAATTAAAAAAAAAAGACTTGACTTCAATCTGTGATCTTTATTCTTCGTCATTCATCGCCACAATTATGCCTATAATAATCATTTCTCTCTTTTTCTCTGTATCTATTGTATCGTGGATCTTTGTGTCCCGTCTTTCAGCTCGGTGTGTCTTTTTGCGTTCAAAAGTCTGCACAGAAACTGGGACAAAAAGAACTTTTTGAAATTATACACCTGCAGCACTGAATGAGCTGCAGAAGGACATGACGATGATGAGTGAGTTCATCTCACTAAATGCTTTTAAATTCAAAATGAGAGAACTGGTGGTGGATTCACTAAGATGTTACAGTTTCTAGATGAGCTAGATATGAAATTGAAATCCACAATCAATCGATAAATAAATGAATAAATAAAAATCCCCTGAGGGAATTTAAGACTTTTCTTTTTAAATCATACATGCATAATCGATCATATTATATTATGACCACTGTGAGTCAAACCTCTCTACTGCTGCCACGCTGTCCCAGTGTCACTGAGGAAATGATGATGATGCCGTGATTACTAGAAACATGGAAACTGTTAATAAGGCATTTATCGATTTAACTATCACAGTACCTTAAGTAGAACATTTCTATTAGTTGTTTGAGACACTCAAGACAGTGGTACTCTCTGTTCTCTTCTGGTCCCGACTGTATCAGTGTGTCCTGTTAGAGTGACTGTCCTTGTTTGTGTCCCCCAGAAGCTGCTGCCCTCTATTTATAAGTTGTTCTTCCAATGTGTCCTCCTGTGTGGCACAAAAGCTTGGGCGAGACAGTCACAATGTTCTCTCAACAACAGAGACCAGGCCAAGCTTGAGCCGCAGACGACGTACCTCTAAAAATGATTTCCCCCCAGAACAAGCCACACATTTTTCTTTTTTACAAATAACTTCGTTTGTCACTGCTGCTGTGTGCCAAGTTAGTGCCTGGCCATGATGGTGGTTTTCTTTTGTTTTGCCCTCATTATGATGTGCTGTTTTTCTTTGTTCTTTGTTTTTTATTTTCTTCTGACCTTGTTTACATCCCTTCCACAAGCCATTAGGTACTATGCAGTGTGTCTTCATTACTGATGGCTGCCAAAACTAATAGACGGGGCCACAGAGGACAGACATGCATATAGCACTAAATATGCAAAAGCCTAAGGATGTATTGCATTGGTGGCAGGATTAACATCAGGGTAGTAACAGTTTATCTCTAGTGAAATTGATAGAAATTCAAAGTGTTTAATTACCCTATAATGACCCCTCTGAGCTCTTTACTGGAATTAAAAAAGGAAAAATCCAATGAGGCAGTGACCAATCACAACACACGCAATCTGCTTGTTAAACTCATGGATTTTGACACGGCTCACACGTGTGCGTGCATGCTGCATTGTGTGGACTGAGGAGTGATTACAGTAAGTGATAAAGTGATTAATCCGATGAATAATACACCTGCCTCAACCTGTGTTATTTAAATGCTTCATTAATAATAAAGGGGCTGATCATGAGCTTTTTGACTCGTACGGCTTCCCTACAGTTGTAAACTGTGCTGTAGTGACTGTGCAAATGTGTGAGTTCATTCAAATGCATTGAGGTTTGCAGCCGCAGGGTCACATAAAAATAGCAGATTTATTTTTTATCTGTCAATCTTAAAAATTTCTTTTTACTATAATTTTGCAACAACAAGCCAGCAGACCTCATGATATGGCCTTAATAATAGATTGTTTGTTTCCATGGTGTGTGTGTGTGTGTGTGTGTGTATATTGGTCAATAAAATGTTCAGGCCAGCACTCAAGTGTAAATTTATTTTTTTCTGTGGTGACTTTGTGTGCACAAGTGTGTGTGTGGCAGTATTAAAACCACAATATCCAGTAAATCAGTCAGATATGGCAGAGAAAGCAGCCAGAGAGCTGACATGAATGGGTGGGGCAGGGCAGTGGTGGTGGTGGGGCTATTAAAGCATATATAGTAAAAAGGGGAAGGAGGGCGGGTGAATGAGAGAAAATCTGCAGGAAAAAGCTGTTGCGCAGCGTTTAGATCAATACTAATAACCACATACAGAGAATGACTTCCTCTCACGGAGTAGGAGAGAAATGTAGGCATGCATCGAGACAGAGGTGAGAATATACAGTAAAAGCTGTTGGAGAGAGGAGGGAGGCGGGGGTGAGAGGGAGGTTGATATAAAAAAGTTCTGGTTTACAGTCTGTGCTGGTCTGCTGATCCCTCATTCTCCTTCTTATTGTTTAATAAGGAGGCAGGGAGAGCAGACGGCCACGTTAGAGGTGCCACTTTATCACTGTGCAAATGTGTTGCCACCCTTCTCCTCCTCCTGCAGCCCTCACTGAGCTAACAGATCTTCAGTCATATTCAGAAGATTAGTGTGTGTGTGTGTGTGTGTGTGTGTGTGCAGTGTTGGAGTGCCTTACAATTTGTGGAGGATTAGATTGTTCTAAAAGCATCTCTCAATAAGAGGCTGGCGAATGCCTTTGCCCTAATGGCCTGCCATTTTATATTTCTTTAATGAAGTTACAGAAGAGGAGAAAATGGTCAACCCCGCCGTGCTCCTCCACACACAGCCGTGCACAGTGCTATCCATTTTCCTTCGAAGCTGAAGCACACACATTAACCTTGGCTAATTCTGTGTGCCAGAGAAAAAAAAACCCTGAAACTGAATAATGGATGTTTTTTTGTACCGTGTGTTTTTGTATATGTGACATAACAATGTCAGCAGAACTTGCAAACACTGTATCAAGGCATGATAATGAAATTGCAGCTTCCTTTTACAGTGACACGCTCGTTTCACCTTTAGGCTTCACAGGTTTGCTGAAATTTCAACACCTTGCTCCAACTCCAAAAATCCACATGCTCCGTTGAGTTGAGGTGAGAAAGAAACCTAGGTGGTGAAAAAAGTGGAGGTGCTTGTCTTATACCAGATGAGAAAACTATTCATACACTCACCTGCCTCTCTGTTGGGTATACACGACACATATAAAATGGTAGACGTGGCACACGGTGTGTGGTTCTCTGCTGCTGCTGTGCCCCATCTGCTTCCAGGTTTGATGTGTTGTGCATGCATTGTTCTGCATATCCTGACTGTAATAAGTGCTTATTTGAGTTATTGCCTTTCTATCACTTCAAATCACTCTATGGTTATTCTGCGTTGACCTATGCCATCGAGAAAAACTGCCACTCACTGGACATTTCCTCTTTTTCAGACCGTTCTCTCTAAACCCTACAGATGGTTTAGTGTACAAATTCTAGTAGATCAGCAGTTTCTGAAATACTTAAACCAGTCCATCTGGCCTCAACAGACATGCCACTTTTAAAGTCACTTAAATCATATTTCTTGCCCATTCTGATGCTCAGTTTGAACTCCAGCAGGTTGTCTTGACCATTTCTGCACGCCTAAATGCATTGGGTTGCTGCCATGTTTAGCAGGTGCTGATCAAAATGTGTACCCAGTGAAGTGGCTGGTGAGTGTATACTTCAGTCCAGATTCTTCTTTTTGTGAAAGCAATAAACACTATATTTTGCAAGCACATAATGCACCTTTAGTATTATGCTAAATTATTCTGCAAATATAATGTCCAACACAGTGAGTATATGCGTTGGAGAGCAACCTTATGACCTAATTTGCCTCCTGCAATCACCTTATGTGCCTTTTACAATCTCCGCTAGAACGTAATGACTGTAATATTTTCCCCAAATTACTTTGGTGGCTAATGACCCTTGGGTCCGGAAAAGCTAAACAGATGAAATTAATCTTCACTCGAAAAGCAATATGTTCAATTTAATTCAAATAGCATTTTGTTGATTATGAATAAGTTGTTGCATTGTATCACGGTCAATCAGCTCAAATAGGCATATAATCAAAATCTCAATCTGAAAGAAAAAGTTTGATGCTCTAAGGACGAGTCAAAACTGGAAACTCAATTCTATTTCCTTTTTTTTTTCTTAAACAAAACATTTATTTTACAAAAAGAGTTTAGTCAGATTATCCCAGGTGTACAATAAGGAATTGATGTGCAAATAAGCAGTTTTCCCTACAGAAATCTCAAAATAAAAATGCTCCTGAACTATCCTAGAGTCAATGTACTGGTTTATTGGTTTACTTATCTTAAAGATACATAATTAAGAATGTGACCAAACTGAAAAAGGCACAAGAGAATTACCCATTGATTTACTCAGATGAGTAACATTATTGTCTATATTTCAGTGACACATATTTAGTTGTCATCAGCACAACACTTAATAAGATATGTGCTGATCAATAGTCTGCCCTTACCTATAGATTTTCTCTGGGGCTATCTTCAGATGTGCTATCAAACAACAATGATACATATCACTATTGACCCATCTTGCTCAAATATTCAGCCCTATAGGACCAAGGCCATATCATCATCATATTTTAAAGCCACCAATGGACCATAACTGTCATTCTGGCCTCCTGTTGGATTTGTATCATAGCAAAAAAATTAATATTAGTATTAATATTAATTAAGTTAAATTCATCACCCAAGAATGGCCTGGGTGACAGAGGATGTTCACAGACAGATTGCATTATTTTGCTGTCTGAAACCAGTCTGTAAAAAAGCCAGAATAGAGAAGCTCACCATAAGAACAGAACTTGTCCGAGAATCACTGCACTTCTAAGTTTTTTTCATTCTAAAAACAATTCAGAGACAGCTGTCAGTACACATCGTGCTGCACAGCAAACACGAGCTGTCAAGAGCCAATTCGGCACAGTTCATTTTTACAAGATGTAAACAAGTGCGGACTAAAAACGGGGTTGCAAGTGTCGCTTACTGCATCCACCGCAAACTAATTTGAACGGTTTAAGTCCATGCGCCCATTCGGGGATAAACCTCGGCACCGAGTGTCGACAGACTCCCATTCCCCATCGACTTACAACATCTGAGGCACACACATTTGAATCACAACCACACGGTTTGTTGACATCGAGTCAAAAAGAGGAGTCTTGTCACGTTTTGGAGCTAGCTAATTTAGCTAACTGCTATCAATAAAGCAACAAACACAACAAGTTTCCCACTCCAAATTCCACAGGGCAGGATACAACTTTGGAGACAAGTGTCGTGCTAAGTAAGTGTGTCCTCTGTGCATTGTCCTCTGTGGCTTTGGGGGAAGAATGTGTGTTGCATTGTTAGAAACCTTTTGCTAATATGAAGCATTATCTGCATACTAAGCTAACCACAATAGTAAACTTTTTTTTATCCCCCAAAACCATCGTATCTTTGAAGCGATTCAACTGGCTGCCGTTGAAGTACTAACTGTATGAGTGCAGCCGAATTATTGAATTATTTATTTCACAACTGTATTTACATTGCATTTCTGCATTTACATTACACGTTTACTGTAATTTAAGGTCAGACTGGTGAAGGTGAAACTGAAAATGGAGGACCTCTGCAGTCTACAGTGGCAAAACATGGCACACAACAACAAACTGTAAGTAAAAGTCAGTCATTTTTTTTTTTATTTTGCTTCTTTTGTGTGTGTTGGATCTGTGGCAGTGTTTGTTTGTTGGAGGATATGTTCAATCTGCTAAAAAGTTTGTTGTGAACAGACATTGGCCTCAGTTTAACTTTGGCTGCATTGCTCTCATTAGGTATATTCATATGAATGAAGTTATCAATTGTATAGTCTTGATTTTGGAGAAAGACAAATCTGGCTGATGATGATGGCTTCTATACGGCCACCATGTATTAATGCTTGTGAATCTCTGTATGTGAAAGGTTTTAGCTCAGACCTGTTGGTGTTTTGCACTTTTTTTGCAGTGTTGCACACAGCTGCGTCAGCACCTTGTGGAGTAACATTGTACTTGTTTTGGCTTTAGGTTGCAGTTTTTGTGTAATTCTGGCATAGAATATGACTTTATTCTAATGACCTTCTTACAATTTTCGGAATCACTGTACTCTATATTTAATAGGTTGCTGTTGTTTTTCCCCTCTCACACCCACAGTGACAACTTTTACTTTCATGATCGCTGTGGCTTATTATGTGTTGTCAGCTATTCTCTTGTGGTCAATAATGCGTTGTACTGCTGCAGGTGAACAAAAACATTGTCATCAACAAGGTTTATCATGCGTAATTGTGGCTAATCTTGTCATTTCAATTGTAATCAACTAACAATGTCTCAACAAAGTTACTCTGGGTGACGCAGTAAACCAGCATACACACAACCAGAGCCTTGAAAGTCGCTCATCTAATTATATAGTAGCTGTTTTGACTGTTGTGTTTGAATGTTCTGCTTCAAGACAAGCTCAAATCTCTGCAACGGAAAAGGTCTTTGGGATAATAAAATAGTATTTCAAAATGATGTTGTTAGTTTTCAGGTTCATGATGAATCATTTTCCTTTACTCACTCTTAATGTGATACCTACAATCAATTTCATTTAGCTTTCAAAGATTTTTGTAATTGAAGAAATAATGTAAGCAGTCAACAGGGGTGATTGTTTTTGTAATTTTCGTAATCGTAAATGCGACGGCCAGTGCGGTATGTGTGTGTGTGCGTATGTGTGTGTGTGTGTGCGTGTCTGTGTGTGCATGCACTCTCATTCACACGTGTGAAGTGGGTGTGGACACACAAGAACTAATGGTGACTTATTAACATCATAATTCAGGCAGGCAGGACAACTAATCACAGAGACCTCAGATAGACCAGCCACAGGGGGTGATGGATGAAGCCTCTCCCTCTCTCTCTCACACTGTGTGTATGTGTGTGTGTGTGTGTTTGTGTGTGCATTCTGCTGTGTGTGTTAGTCTGTGTGTGCTTCAGTGATAAATGGGTTGTGTGGTGGTCCTTTCACACTGAGATGTCTCCTAATCAGTCTTAATGATTGGTCTCCATTGATGAGGTGCGTTGATGAGAATAGGATTGTGGGCGTAGGGCGTGGCAACACCCCAACATTATCCTGTCCTCTTCAGAATCTGAAGAAGTCTGAAATGGAAATGCACTGCACTGTGTGTGTGTGTTTCCACACATGCCACTGATTTGTGTGTTCATATCGGAGTGTTTGTATGTGCTCAGTTTGTCATCTGGCTTCAGCTCAGGCTGCTGTTTGTCACCGGGGACTCTATGAAGAGGAGTGTGTGGACGTCTTCTTCTGTCCTTACCTCCTCTGTCTGTGTCTCCATCCATCTCTTGCCCTCCTCCCTCAGTGATGCCACTCATCTGTCTTAGGCCCTGTCATTGCTGTTTACACTCATTTAGCTCCAACTGAGGTGCACCCAGAACCTTAGCTCAGTGTATTCATAGGCAGCAGGAGAGTATGTAAGTAAACAGGAAACAAAAGAAAAGAGCAGGGAAATCATGTTGACATAATCTAGAGGAATAGCGTGCGATGGGCAGAAACAACAGAGAGATATAAATCTAGATGCCATCTCACAGCTGCACATACAGTAGGTGAGAATAAGATTGCCATGATCACTCCCTTAAGCCTACAGTTACCATAACCAATGTAAGCAATTAAACTGCACTGGAGAAATAATTTGGCATATGCGATAGGAGTTATTCTTAATATGAACATTGCCCACACTTCCTCGTCCTCTTCCTCTTCATCCCCTCAGCAAGTAGCGAGGGCAGGCAGAAGAGTGGAAGAGACAAACTGAATTAGTGTTCTTTTCATAAGCCGTGACCAGCGAGCCATCTGA
Source organism: Solea senegalensis (assembly GCF_019176455.1). Taxonomy (NCBI): domain Eukaryota; kingdom Metazoa; phylum Chordata; class Actinopteri; order Pleuronectiformes; family Soleidae; genus Solea; species Solea senegalensis. Next base: position 10,068,626 of record NC_058031.1, on the reverse strand, counting down.
TAACCCTGATCTCATTATGAGCACTAATTGTTAAGCTCTCCCTCCTCTCATTCTCTTTTCCGTTCCTTGCTAGGACTAAAGGCCTATCTCTCTCTCTCTCTCTCTCTCTCTTCCTTTGTGTGTAAGTACGGTATTATTTCCTGCCTGCTAATGGCATCAACTTCCAATATCCACTTTTAGCATATCATTCTGAGCATGGACAGCAACATGAGATATTTATGGCCTTCCAGGGTTCACGCTGCAACCTCTAAGCTGTCTTTTCCCCCAGCTATCTCTGTTCTCCACCCCCGTCTTTCCAGTCATTCTTGCAGTCTGTATGCATTTTCCGCTTCATTTTATGTATCCCAAATTCTTTTGTGTTTGTATTTTTTTCCCCATCAAAACCAATAGTTTAATCCTAATTTTTCTTTGTAATATGGTTTTTAAATTTTTAACAACGTAACTGATGGGCTTGGTTATTGGGCTGAAACCTGAATATGGGAGCATTAGCCATGTTTTGATTATTGGTTTCCCCTGTTCCTGCGGTGAGTAATGACCACGGTTTTTAATGGGGGTCTTACAAGTGTCCTGCTATTAATTAAAGCTTGATTGGAAGAATAAATTAATCTAGCTGCGGTCCGCCTGATCAATAACCCATATGAGGGCTCCATTAAGCACCAAAGGCTGGACTCTCTGCATGTGATGAGTGCGTTGAACGAGTTAGCAGAGTCAAATGGGCCTCTTAGATTGCAAGTGATTTTCACCCCTATTAATCATAACAACCTCATCAAGTAATGGGAGGTATGAGTGTGTGTGTGTGTGTGTGTGTGTGTGGGGCAGTGTCCATACTTTCATGTGCATGTGCATTACATTCAGTAGTGTATTTTTTTCCCACACGGTCTTAAAATGACATTGAACAGATGGTATTTTGCACATATCTGAGTCTGACATTTTTCACCTGAATCACTGCAATCCTCTGCTGTCAAACAAAGGCCAGTTTAAAGTTTAAATGCTAATCCATAATCCAGAGTCAGTTTAAAACGCTGGAACAACTTTAGCAAAGTAATTGGAGGAGCATCATGAATATTGCTAATGAGGAATTCTCAAAAACAGGTGAAGAGAGTTTTGTTTGAAGTGATACCATTTTCAGGCTTTGGTCATCGAGCAGCCTCTCAGTTTCATTGCATGGTCTTGACCATATGGTGACATCATGGCCTGATGTTGGCAAGTAATATGAAAATGAATGGGTTAACTTAGATATCTACCTATTAAATGTTTTTGTATCTGATGGATATGTTGCCACTAGTTATGATCATCAGTCAAACTCCAGGGCTGCATGATTATTTGTATTAAAGTCGTGATATCATAGGACATTCATGAAATTGTACTACCTCCACCAAAAGGTTCTGTTTTTGGTGCTGTTTGTGGAGCAGATGTGGATACAGGAGCTTTTTTGCTTTCTTTGTATTCAGTGTTGGCAAAATAGGTAAACAATGCATTTTCCTTGGTCGTAGCAACAGTAATGAAAAACCTTCAACATTTAGAAATAGTCAGTGAAAGTGACAAAGACACACCGGCAAACAGCACAGTTAGAGAACGGCTGTGAAAGAACAAGTTACAAACTGCAAAAATAACCTAGATGGACTCTTTCCTTGAACACAGAATATGCAGAGAAACTCATAGACTTATAAAGCTGTTACATTTGATAATTTATAAAGACATGAGCCTCCTCTTTGGTGTCCTAAGTTTAAATGACTGCCAAGCACTATATTTTCTTGAATTTCCTTCTGTTTGAGTTATGTAACGTGTAATGATTTTTTTTTTTTAATTCTAAGCAAGAAAAATGTGATTCTAAAACACTCAAAGCATGGTCACTTTCTGGCCATATGGTGGTGCTAGAAGGAGGTTTAGGACATCACAAAAATTGTATTGCATGAGTATACATTTTTTTTAATGTACATAGCATAAATGTACATAGGAAATGTGCTTTCCAAAAATACTGTACTTTATGGACAGTAGGATGAGTATAATATAATAGATAAGCCTTTAAATGTTGTGTATGTGGAAAGTAGTTTACATATGGTTAGTCTTTAGTATGAGGTCATGCAATTTGAGTGGCTTCAAGGATGAAATGATTCAAAAGATAGTTTCATAGGGTTCCATTTTCTTCCTGAGTGAGCACTGGATTTTCAATTGTATTAATTCAAAGTGGTGTTTGATCATTTTTAAAGAAAGTCTCCCCCTCCACCTACCCACCACACATACTTACACACCTCATGTAAATCTCATTTGGATATGCACCGGACTGTTTCAGCATGAGAACTTTTAACAGTCTCTCCAAACCATAAGCAAATAGCAGTGGATGCTTATGAATGCATGCTTGTTTCTCAGAAAGCGATGCAGTGCTTGTAAGCCCGGTAAATTGTTATTTTCTTTCTACCCCCTCTAATGATTCATTTGTTGTTGGAGATGTTCTCCTTGTAGCCTGAAAGCACTGATAATCAAAATCCCTGCTCTAATTTCATTACAGCATTTTAAATATGCCCCACATGCGTTGTGAACAGAGAACACTCTTTTCACTCTTCCTCTTTGCATTGCTTTCTATTTGAGGATAAAGAAACCAATAAATCTAAGTCCATCTGGGGCCATGCTTAAATGAATTTCTTACATAAAAACGTTGCCATTTTGCCTCCTCATTTTGTATTGTCAGTGTGTGCAATTGTGTGTCTCCCATTGTGTGGCGTTGCACGATTTAATGGAAAACCTTGCATGGTTTCCCCTAACTCATTGTTTGATAGACCAGATGAGAAATAGATTTATGATTACGATTAATAATGTTAGCCAGAGTTCATTGTTTCCACCAGTCAGCCTAACAACTTCATATCAGTCCCACTAATGCTTCTGAAACACCACTGCTGTGTGTTTAATAATATCGTTGTTAGAAAAGCCATTCATTCTCATTTGAGCAGCAAGTCTCATTTGGTTGGACGGAGTAGCTCTCCACCGCACCAATCCTGCTGAGACTACGGGGAATACGAACCAAATAAAGGATGGAAACTGCAATATTTATGCCAGCTCTGTGTATATGAAATAAAATGTATTGAGGATTTTATGGAAAATAGATTAAAACTACATTGTCTTCCATTGTGGACAACTATAGCGGTATCCAATAGTTGGGAAAACATTGTAAAATGTGTAAAACACTAAAGATATTAGCGGTCCAATTTGATTAGAAGTACTTTATTGCTATAATGCGAAAAAGGAGCATGTGACACAATGTGTATAATATGGCAGACACAGGGTATCTGCAGGTGCTGAATAGATTTAAAGAAATGAACAAAGTCTGGCTTCAAATATACTGACATTACTTCAAATGTGTTTGTGGAAACGTTTTCAACTGCAGGTTCAATTGTTGTGAATAATCATGATCATAAAGTTTTTTGCAAATATTTTTGAGAACATACAGTTTGCAAGTCTAGGTTCAGTTACTAGTTTTTCTTGTTGAGGTCACATGCTTTGGGAGACCGTGGCACGGAGCCACAGCTGTGAACAAGGTTGTACTCTTAACAATAAATGAGTGTGGCAGCAAAAGGTGCTAATCGGCCAAACTACGCTGGTCACAATGGGACACCAGCAACCCTTAATCATCAAGCCGCAGCAAATTAATTACCACAATCATCTACCTACGGCAAATTAATTATCACAATCAATCACCACAAATTAAACAGTGCCTTAAAATAGCCCCGTGGTCAACAGACAATCATCACTTCTGGCCTCCACCCAGGGTGGGAGAATCACACACAAACATGTAATGCTTGCACACCATAAATGACGAAAAAAGAAGCATTTAAGTATTGAGTCCACATGGTTTGAATGTGTTTATGCAAGTGTATATGTGTGTATATATATAAAACAAAAATACACTCTGCAATAACTGGTTATGGTTATGGTTAGGGTTAACAATTAGGGATGTTCAAAACTAATACTGATATCACAGTCTTAAGAGTCTTCCAATACCAACATCAGTCCGATACAGTCTTTTTTACATCTTTTAAATAACTGAAGTTTATTAGTGTAACTAATCTGTATGAGTTTACCATCTAGCCATAATCACCATTTTAAAAACAAAATGTAACCATTAATATGCTTCCAAAGACAACATTAGTTAAGTTTGAAGTGTTATTACTGCTTTTTATTTTAATTTTTACAGTCTGTGCTTGTAATGTTGTAATGTTTGTAGTTCAGTGATTTTTGACCAGTATCAGGCTGATATCGATAGCGTCCCTACTGGGATATTCTTTGGTTAGGTCCTAATGAATGGAAGTCAATGTGAAGTCAAAAGAAACCTGTGCTTGTGTGTAGCATTTACTCAGCAGAGGGGAAATATTATGTTTGGCACTTGGGGGGTGTGTATGATAAAGACCGTTTGGATTCTCTGCCTTCACCTGTCTTTGGTAGAATAAACCAAAAAGCTTTTTCCTCTCAGTGAGTGTATTTTAAAGACCGTTGCAGTGTGCAGGTCTGTTTTTCAACAGTGTTAACATTTCACAGTGCAGCTGAGGGGATCAATTGGAAATACTGACACAGTTAATGTGTTTTTTTAAATAAAATTATGTTAATGTACTGTACAGTACAGAGGGTTCAACGATTCAAAGAAACTCAGTTTAATGTAGTTGAAATAGATCTACTTAGTGCAGCACCGTCTGTTTCATGGTCATATATTTGGTTTTAAGAGCTGCTGCTTGCTTTTATGAAGTATTTTTAACTGGGGGGGCAAGGTTTATTGTTTATTGTATAGAAGTCTTTTCTGGGTGTGTTGGTAACACGTTGGGAAGTGAAGATTTGTCTCACTTTTCCTCACTGTACTTCATCAGTCACATACAATGTATCACATACTGTACAAAGCAATGGTAATGTTCGTCTGAGCTGAAGTATATAAAGCCAGAGCTATTTGCAGTCCTTTCTTCAAAGTCGCCAATTGCTGGTTACCAGAACCACTTTAGCATCAGGAGCTACTGAACCACAGAGCAGCACAAACAAATGAATAACACCAAGCAGCCCCAATTAATGACATACATACACAGACAGGCCATGCTGCCAAATGATGTGAGCAAAGATGCGTGGTTGACTGCTGATGTTGGTGAGAAACTTAAATGAATACTAAAGGACACCACGATTAGTTGTCTCTATGCCCAGAATATACTGTAGAAAAATGAACAAAGTAACTTAACGAATCAAATGTAGGAACAGATGAAACTTTCTTGACCGTATTATGACCAGTTCCCGATAACAACATGGCAGAGATGTGGGACAAGTTAACTCTGGGATGTAAATTTTTTGAATGGCCACTTGTCGTCTCTACATTCTTTCTCCAGCGGATCGTTTTTGATATCAGAAGTTATCGCGAGTTATGAAGGGTATGGACACTTTGCACAGATTGCCCTTCATCTTTAGCTGCTTCATTACACCTGTGCTCTCTTCTTTTGTAGTAGTGATTAAAAATATATGGGTTTGTTTTTGAACAAACCGTCTGTTTCTGGCTCCAGGCCCTGTGGCACACAGCGTCTTCAGCAGTCAAGTCAAGAAACTACGCTGAAGTTATCTCCATCTCGCAGCGTAACAGATATCAGAGAGCCTGCCCCTGTCTCATGTCCTCATCCTCTTCTGCACCGATTCTGTTTTGCACCTCATTCAGTCTTTTCTCATGTTTCATGATTTGACCTTTTATGTTCTCTATAGACCGTTCTAGTCTGTCAAGGGAGGCTTTGGTTTGAGTGTGTCCCTCTTGGTTTTCACATCTAATTCTTTTTAGCTCACCAAGGATTTCGTTAAGCTCCATATAGTCCTTGCAGTTAGCCTTAGCATGGTTGCGATCTGCTCTCTGTATCCATCCGTTCGCTGTTGCCTGCTGGATGAGCTCATCTTATGGCACTTATGTATTCAGATGGGAGCTTTGCTTTTAGGCTGTTGCCTCTGTCATGACGTCATGGGCTGAACTACTTTCCTGAAGTAGAGTGTACACAAACATGAACATACAGTGTGGTCATGTTCACATTACCTGTACTTTGTGATTCTGAGACAAATTTTAGTCTGCTTTTAGCACTCATTAACTATCTAATCATATTTAATAGCTTTAAAATGCTTTTGCATACATTTTGTATTTAAAAAGTATGTCTATGGTCCCTCTCAGTGAATAAGGGTGGGTGGAGGGGGGATTTGTTCACCATAACACAAACAAATCTGAAATCCACCTGGGCAAAATGAATAACACAAGTGACAGACAAACAGGTGGAGTGGTGATTTGTTGCATACTATTTATGTATCTTATATCATTTTCTTAAATTTGATGCTCGGTGTGTAGCTCCATATTGAGAGATAAAGACAAAGCTGAAAGAACCTTGACTCCATTATTCACTGTACTCTTACAGTCCCAGGAGCTGTCCGTGGATGACAGCATGCTGTACAGGAGATCCTCCTCTTCTCTTCCACTCCCCCTTCCTCCTCTCTACTGTCTACACTTCCTCCTCCATTCTGTCAACCCTCCCTCATCCCTTCATCACATCCCCACCTAGATTCCCCCTTACTTTCTGTGTCCGTCTCAATAACGTGCTCTTTTGGTGTCCGTCCCTCTTTTCTTTTTTGTGTGTCACTCAGTTTTTGTCTCCGTCACTCTCTGCATCTCTGTCACTCCTCCTAGTCTGTCTCACTGCTTTCTGCTCTCTGCCTGGTTCGGCTGATCTCTTGGAAGCTGAGTAGACACTGTGCAGTTCCTGTGGGACCTGGGTTAGCCATATTGTGTGACAATTCATTGGCGCCTAAAGGCAGTTTAACACACACTCACACATGTGCACACACACACACACAATTACCTCTGACATGCAAGCTTTATATATTCAAATTTAACCCCTCTGGTGACAAATGTAAATGCAGTTTTATTTCAGGTGACTGACCATGTTTTTGTGTGCTTGTCTGTGTTTTATGATAAGCGTTGGCTGCATTGCGTGCGTCCTGATGTGTGTGTGTGTGTGTGTGTGTGTGTGTGTGTGTGTGTGTGTGTGTGTGTCAAGGATTAAAGGGACTACTTCATGTGTGTGTGTGTGTGTGTGTGGGGTCCCTGATGGACTTTAGCCCTCATCTGGGCATGCTCCAATACAGTCTGATTGGTCTCAAACTGTCCTGACAGGAAATCCATCTGTGTATGCATGTGTGTGCGCGTGTGTGTGTGCATGTGTGTGTGCGCGCGTGCATCTGGATGACAGCTAAATTGAATGCCAGGGCCAACAAGGCCACAGGATCACAATGAGAGAGAGAGATGAAGACAGCACTGTACAGAGAGAGAGCGAGAGACTGGGAGGGATATGCTGGCATTAAGCCCAGCGGTGACATGGAGAGACAGTTGTTGGGAGGCATGTGTGTGTGTGTGTGTGTGTAATTGATTGAGTTTTAATATGGTCCCTGATGAGGAGTCACTGACATCAGGATGAGGAGAAAAGAGGTGATGGGAAAGCAATGTTTTCTTCAAAGTGAGATAAAAAGGATCATGCACACTGCTCTGTCCATGGATCTTTTTTTTTTTAATCTTTTGTCCTGTCACTCAAAACCTTCATTAAAGATTGCAGAAGTACACCTCCTCTAAATTCAGAGCTGCAACACAACAGTTTAAAGTCGTGAAAAGTCTGTTTTCGGCCTTGTAGACAATACTACACTATACTTTACTGTTTTCTGTAAAGTGAAAACAGTTGGGTTGTGTATCACTACCCGAGAGCATCAGTTGTCTTGTTGACCAGTTTAAGACCAGAAGACAACTGCAGAAATAAGTGGCTGCTTTAAGGAGATTAGTTAGATATACTTCATGGTGATGATTCAGCTTTTGAAAGTACTTGCAGCATGCATCTGTAACTGCATCTCATATGTAAAATTCAAAATGTTTTTATTTTAATTTTCACCAAATTTCTACATGCAAATATCTGAATTTAAATCTATAATTGTTTTTAACAAACCTGACATGCATTCCATGGTCAAACTAATAGTTTAGTCATATATGAAACCCTGCAGCCAATGTTTGCCTCCAAAAGACTATTTTAAGCCATTTCCCATCTTAATACACACTCCCTTGTTGCTTATATTATGAAGTAAATCTCCCTCACAATTTTGTCCAGAAAGCAGCCTTATTATTTTTAGATTGCTAAATTGTGTTTTTGTGCATGCTTGCAGTTTTTTCTTCTTTTTTTTTTAAAGTGGTATCATTTCCATCTTGCGTTGTCATGTATATCTTCTTTATGTTTGTGTGAGTCAGTGTGTGATCCTGCATTTGTACATTTAGTAGCCAACTGAAAAACATGCCAATCGTTTCCATGTCAGATAAAATCCTTGAATGAGCAGACATATAAAAGTTTTACCCTCCTATGCTTTGGAATATTTGCTAAATCTTTGTTCTGTTAACCCAAAGTTAAATATTTCCAGGGGTTGAATACATTTTATAAATGCCATGATCACAATTAAATGTTTTCTTTGTTAATATGAAACATCCTCTGTAGTGAAATGCCAATATCCAGGGAATCACTGGTTGTTGTTGTCCACAACATAGCAAATATTTTTGTCTAAATGATTTCTAGTACAAGCCTTCATTTTCTATTTTTTTTTTGGTGTACACCGACAGCCTTTTTGTGAAGTATATATTTCTCCTACTTTCAGACAAGGTCTTTTCTCCAGAGGGGACTCCACTGTGTTGTTAGTTACATTATGTCAGAAAGCCGCCTCTCTGCTGCAGTGTTAGTACTGGGGAAAGCCATCATTATCCAAAACACTGCACAGGGCAGGTCTCTTCAAATGAAACATACAGTAGACCGAGTTTTTCTTTTTGTCTCATGAGACTTAGCTAGGAGGTTTGTTCACTGCGTCAGTGTGAGTTTGTCAACAGGCCTCATTTGATAGTATTAGACTTCAGTCCTCCTCTCCAATGATGTAGGCTGACTGTGTATGTGGTGGGGTCCACAAAATGTCCATTTATTACTGACATTGGAGTAGCAGCATTGGCTTCAGTGCTCTATATGTCGATAAATAATTGCTGTAGTGCGTGTGTGTATTAGCGTCTAGACCAGCATTAACAGCTGAAAAGGTAAGAATAGGAGCAAAGCTTTTCTGCTGGTGGCCGAAAAATATAGTTTAGATGATTTTGAATAATACTGAATAATTTTACACCACACCTACATTCTATAATCAAAATCGGTTCCCAACAGATGCTGCCATATTCGATTATGAATTTGTATGGCTTTGTTATTTGTGTTCAGATTTAAACTAATGTGTGCCTGATTTCTGTTCCTATATATAACAATGTTTCCTCATTCTGAAGAAGTTTTAAGTAGGGGTTTAACATTACTTATACTTATATCATTCTGTTTGGTACGGGACATTCAGTAATTAGTACATTAGGTTCTATTTGCCTCGTGATCCAAAGGCAGACTTTGTTCAACAACAGAGTGCGGAATGGATTTCTTCCTCTGTGTTCATCATAATACATTTGGCTCACAACATGAACTGAACCGAACATCCTGTACCCAATGGAACAGCACAGATCGACATACTGTGACACCCCTAGTTTAAAAGTATGCAGCTCTCTCCGCATATGAGCGTCACACACTCCTATCATAAGGAATGTATGTGTTAGTATTCTTGTACGTATGCGATGTCTTGCTCTTTCCTTTCCGTGTCTCTACTTTTTCTTTGTCTATCACTCCCTCTCACTTTCTTCTGGGTTGTTAGTGAGCCTCCAAGGTCAACCACATCACTGTTGAGCTGAGGCTTGGTACTGACACAGCCCTTTGATGTTCTCGGGGCAGGCGGGAAAAAGAGGTGGAGGCAGGAGGAAAGACATGATCAGGGGAAATGTGGCATCTACAAATACACAAAAATCTTACCATATGTGATACATTTACAGGTTTGAAAGAGAGTGGAACCCAAACACCCAATCTGTTCTGTACATTTCACTTCAGCAAATGTGATACAAGGCTACATATAGTTGTTCCACTGTTAGCATTCTAATCTTGTGTCCCTTCAAAACATGCCAGTGATAGTGTTGGATTGCTTGATCTGCTTTACTTGACACCTCACATTCTACTTTGGTTCCTGAGCAACTTACCTGCCATGACACTACTCTCTCCTGTTGTGACTGGGTGATGGGTTAAGAGTGCAGCAGCTGTATTTTTGTGAATAATATACCCAAACTAAATAGCATAAAAAAGCCTATTTTTGCTTTTCATAGGCCTGTTTTTTGTGCTTGGTATCTTGGGAAGCCAAAGCATTTCAGCAAAGCATTATAAGGGGCAAACAAATAAGGATTCAATTCACAAACATACAACATTTCCATTGGTCAGTTAAGGGAGACAACTGAAGGGACCTAATATATATAATTGCCACCATAAACAATGCTAGCTAAGAACGCTGAGTTGAATGTTATCTACATGAACAACCAACTGCAAAGTATTCATCAAGCTTATTGGGTCAGCAGAAGAGAGGAAGGTACATACTGTATTACAGGAGAAATAACTGGAAATCACAAGGGAAATTGCAGGATATTGGATAAGTACCAGTAACTCTAAGGCAACAAGGACATCATCATGTTGATCTATCTACTGTAATGGACCTTTGGACACTCAGACATCAATGTACTTCAAAAAATAGCATTGATCGCGTGGTTACCGCTGTTATTACACTGATGGACAATTAAACAAAAATATCAGAACATGGCTTATCAATTCTTTATTTGTAAAATATCAAAACATAATCCCAATAAATCAATTGAGAGAGGGATGCATTTCAACATATTCTTCAATGGCAATCAAACAAACGTTCAGTGTATATTTAATGACATGTATATGCATGTTTTACCTCCGATTTCTTTCTCTGTTTTTAAACCCAGGAAGAAAAATACATTACACAGACATTTATCATGATAATTCACAATTGACTTTTTCCATGCATCCCCACGCACAGATAACCTGCAATGAAACATGTAAGTATAGGTGGACATACTGTAGTGTTTGCTCAGACAAATCAGGTTTATTTGTCTGTTGAATCTCAACAAGCACAAAGTGAGGTTATGGGTGCATGTACACTGCCGCCTTTTTATACTTGTGTGGCACAGTGGACCTCTACAGATGGCAGACGCACCCTGCAAATAGGCACAAAGGTGCTTATGGTCAGTGTGCAATATACTCTGAAACTCTAGGCTATGTACAAAGAAACTAGTCTGGATAAACAAGGAATCAATTAGATAATGTCTCCCAATGCATATAGACTTAAAGTAAGTAAATGGGAGTCTGAATTTCTTCCGGTATTCACTTCCTTCATGTATCTGTAAACAGAGCGAGTTTGCTTTTTTAACAATGTCATGGGAAAACTCAACACTTTTAACAACAAATCAAAATGGCAGGTCCGTTCCACATCCATCTAATATTACAGAGTTGGAAAACAACATGAGGAAGTGGCCTCATAAAACGTATGAGGATATTTTTAATTATTTGGTGCCGTCGCTCGGTGTGGACAGTTGAATGAATGAATGAATGAATTAATGAATGAATGAATTAATGAAAGAATAAAACTAGGCAATATAACCTGGTTTTAATAAATCAGCTGTGGTTTTACCTGCCGCTACTGACATCCTCATAAGACATTGCCTTGAATGTTGTACCAGAGATTCATAGCCCAGCTACTTCTCCAGTAGGGGATGGTCCTTCTGTAGGTTTATTTTCAGCAAAGCAAAACAAACAGTCATAGGCAGACAGACAGTCTGGTGGCTTCTTCAAATTTCAGGCTTTCATTCAGGCACCAGCAAAACATTTTCTTGGAGGAAGAAAAAGTTCTTATGGAGTTTTGCATCCATCCTATCTTGTTTATGGCCAATGATTAAAAACATTCCTGTACAGCAACCAAGTGCCACTGTGATGTCTGGAGCCGTTTCTTATGAGGCACTGGCAGAAATTACATCATTTCTGGCACTTGTGCAGGGATGTGCTGCAGTGACCCAAAACAGCACTTACATCTTTATCCAACTACCTCAGAAACCAGCAGAAGATCATCAGTGCCACTGTAAGAAATGGCAACATTGACTGAATATAATGGCATCATTTACCAGGTTTTGTGATCTGTGATAGAACATGGATATTTTGGAAATATATTTTGAAATTGGGTATTGGGTTAGGTACAGGTTTGGTCACACTGGCTCAGGCCGTCTTGTAGCATATTTTGAACATCGAATTGAGGAATATCACTATTCTGACCTCTGCTTGTGTTGTGTTGAGTGAAAAGTGTGTGACGCTAACATTTGGCTTACAGCTGTCTCTAGATTTCAGACTGATATCAGCACAAACGTTACAGATGAATTAGTGAGCAGACAATTTCTCTCCTGTCTGTACTCAAAGTGATCGATAAAGTGCCTATGTGACATGCATAAATTTGAGCACAGCTCTTTCTGTGTAATGAAACTTTAAAGCGGAGTGTCGGCACTCTTTAATGTGTTATCCATTATTTTATTTATTTTATTTCAAATTCAATGAGCTGGATCTCCCAGTCTGAAGAAAAATAATTTGTTGAACTCAACTGAAATGTATGGGGGTCATGTGAACATGTAATTCAAAAAAATGAAACCTGAAAATACGTTTACAGTTTAGTGGATAACACTCGCCCACTATGTCGAAAATGCACATTAAAACAGGCTGATGGAAACACACCTACTGTTGCTTACATGCTTAATGTAAAAGAAATGTAAGGTCTCAAAATAAAATCTGTGAAGTGGTTTACTCAACTTTGATCACAATGAGATGCAACTATACCATCAAGAATCATATTTAATCAAATGTATTAATCAATTCTGGACTGAAATCACAGCATATTCACCCACACATACGCAGTCTTGTATAAAGTACTTGAAATCGATACTTGAGCAAAAGTACAAGTATCGTACCAGAAAATGACTTTGCTAGAAGTTAAAGTCACAGTTTAGAATATTACTTGAGTAAAAGTCTTAAAGTACCTGACATTTACTGTACTTAAATATCAAAAGTAATTTACTGATATAAAATGTGTTAGTAAAAGTATTTGAACAAAGTGAGCAATTACAATTTTGAATATGACATTTGTTGTGGCTTCTTAACAATAAAAGCATAACAGGCACAGGCGAACAACTTCAAACAAAGTTAAAATTAACCTTCTGTCATGAATGGTGACACTCACTCTCTCTCTCAGCCTCCCTGTGTTTGCTTGTATTTTTGAAACCTTTGGAGTTTGTAGAGCTTTTTGAGTCTGTGGAGTCTCATTTGTGATTAGTGAATCGTGAGTGGTGATATAGCACTATGACTGTATGCTTGTGGGAAAGAGAGAATATGAATGAGAGCACATTTGTCTTTGCACCCACTAATTACTCGTCCTCTGTAATTTACCATTGTACATAACCATAGAGACAGCGGTGTAGTAAATGATAACAGGACAGCAAAGAGGAGAGGCTGAAAAAGAGAGCAAACGGGCACAATTGCAGCGGTCGAGATAGCAAGTGAGTGCCCTGAATAAATGGAGACAACCGCTCAACAGAAAAAAAAGATGAGAGACACAAAGGGCTACGGAGAGTTGGAGAAGTTCTGTGGAATAAAGGTCAAAGAAATGGCAGCCTTTGTGAGTGAGATGAGAGACAGGTTGTTTGGTATATCTGTGGGTGAGGCTCTGCCTATTAGAGTGTATTAGCCTGTGGCTGATGTATGGACTGTTGTCAGGGATATGAGGTTTAGATAGGCCGTGGTCTGGCTTAGATAGAGTTTGTGTAATGGAATCCAGTCTCATATCACTCGTGATGGGTCAGAGAGGGTGGGGCTAATTCGATTTCCTCCTTCCACACCCTCAGAGATTGGTCTGAGGCTCGGGGATAAAGGATGAACTGTTTTACAGGTGAGTGCATGGGGTAAATCTATCAGTCAATCCAAATGCTGTTTTCTCTCTGATAATTTGTGGTAGAGTACAGTGTGATTACCGTTTTAAAAGATACAATTGATTTCCATCATGGAAGACTTCAGTATCTCAGTTGACTCGATTCAGATTTTACTGTGTGCTTTCTGCTGTTTGGAAATTGTTTTTTTTTCCCCTTCATTTTGTCAGCTTAAAACAGAGTCAACCACAAACAAACCATTTACTTGTTTTTGTTACTTCTTTAATGACCTTTTCTGGCATAAAAGCTCAGTGCGTTTACATGCATGTTAAAAGTCGGAATTTAGTCGGACTAAGACAATTGTTTGTTTGTTTGTTTTTTTTAAATTGAGGCAGTCTTAATTGGACTAACCTCCCTGGATACCTGGATAATGTGATTCATAGTCTGATTACTCCTGCATGTATATGCTTAGTCGTATTGGAGTCGGACTTGGCGTTGTGCACATGCACCAAAATGTCCACCCCAGTCTTTGACCCGGAAGTAGGAGACGACATATAAACTGCAGCACTGTTGCCAGGAACTGTTTTTCATTTAGGGCTAAGGGTTAGGGTTAGAATTGTGGTTTTGAATTGTGTTAGATTTGAATTGTGGTTAGGTTACAGTTAGACATTAACTGCTTATTGTTAAGGTTAGGGATAACACTTTGTTTATGCTGTCCAAATGTGTGGAATTTATTACAGCGTCCTCAGAAGAGTAGCTGCACAAACTCATGTGTGCATGCACGTGTGGGGTGATGAAGAATTCCGACCACTTTAAGTGCTAGAAGTTAAAGTGTGCATTAGTGCAGAAGCACCTTAGGTTTCACCAGAAGGTTTCTCTCTTGTGACACATCAATAACAATACTGTTTTCAAGTGTTGATGTAATCCAAGATCATATTTGTCCAGTGAGGTATAATTTATCAAGCTTTGATACTGTGTGGTGGACTGGGAACTTTTTTTGTTTTAGTATCTACAGTTTCTGGGGGTCAGGCCCAATGATGAACAAATAAAATGCCTCAGGCTGTAAAATCATGCAGGATTTATGCAGTGCTGGTTTTGCATGTTTTACATCATTTTTCTAGTGGAGACATCGAGTTGAAATCAGAGTCTGAAACTGTGGGAATGAAGAATACACCACTTTTAGTTTTGGCTCATGATGTAGGTTGAATTAAACGTACAGTGCTAGAACTTACGATTTTTATTTCAACCAGTAAGTAACCCCAGGAAATTCAAAGCAGGCAGAAATCAACTGAATGTTAATTGTCTGTAAATGTTGCAAATGGTGTTACACTATTACTACACTATTTTGTGATTGAACATTTTTTGAAATACACAAAACCATGGACAAGACAGCAAATCCATACAGAAATATGGATTTGTGGTTTCAGCACTAAGAAAAAAAGTGTGAAAACAATTTGGCAGAGGAACCTCTTTTATGACACAAGGCAGCTGGCAGTTGTACTGTAAGCTGAGGTTGAGAGGAATTAAATATTTTTTTGCAGTATCTGGTATTGATGTCAGGAGCTTTAAAACCTGGTAGTTAAAAGTTATATCTCATTTAATCCAAAAGTTGTGGTCTTGGTTGTTAATGTGTCATACTATTTCTTGAAGCAGTGACCTCCCAGAATCTTTGCTGGTTTCCAACAAGACTTAAGATTATGTAACATTTCTGAGATAAATCCTTGTTATTCTATTGATAGTAGTAACAATTTAAAAAAAAAAGTAAATCTGAAACTTTACACTGACACATCAGGGACCACAGACCTGTTGACTGACTCATTACATTTTTCAAAAAGATCTTTATCAAGGTGTTACTGAAAGCACACAGTGGGATAATGGACATGTAATTTAGCGTACGTAGCGTAACGTAGAGTACGTTCAGTGTGTTGTCTATATATCCTACTGCAAGTTACACTGCATGACATGCTATCAAATTATTTCAAAAGTTGAAACATATCAAGCTGATGTCATTGCGTCGTGACTCGGTGTGTGCACCCTCCAAGCCATAAAAGTATTGTGTTATGTTGGAGCAAAACATCTGCTCTCTAATAAATGTACAGCTCTACATTTGTATATTTCCCAGCTTCCTTCAGTGCACATCATGTAAGCAGTTGTCTAAATGTTGTCTAGTATTTGCTCACAGCAAGCTGGGGGGCACAGACTACAAGCAAAGTGCAGCCAGACTATTTGCTAGAAATTCTGCTGATTGTAAAAACCGAGACAGACGACATTCATAAGTAATGCATAAGCCTTGGGAAAAGGCAAACCTGGCCTAGTATCCCAACTAGAGAGGTGGGAAATTTTTCAACATTTGATGAAATTGTTGCGTGTTCTCTGCATTGTGTTTTCCTGTGTTCTAAGAGTCTATTGGCTTGGGTAGAGCCAGTCTGTTCTTTCCTCGTTGTCATATTGATCAGTGCCACTGCTCTCCCTTTCCTCCCATAAATATTTCCTGGACACACCACTCTCTTGTCTTTGACTCTCATCTTCATCCCCTCTTTACTATGCTGCTCTTCATCTTCCTCTTCGCTTTACAGGTTCCCCTTCATCACATTCCATCTCCTTCTGTCTTTTCTCTTTCCTTTGCAGCCTTTCCTTTGCTTCCTGCCCTCATCAACTCAGTGAAGGAGAAATCTGTTTATGTTGAGGGCTCGGGAACTATCTGCCTCCACAATAACTAGACTTTATTGTAACCCTATAAAACTCTAGGAAAATAGGTTGAGGATGATATACAGTGCTGTGTGTGCAACCAGCAGCTGGGTCTGCACTTCCCTTGGCTTATGCTTGTACATGTGCATTTCCTCCTGGCTAGAAGCTTAATGCTAGGGCGAAGCAGCTGCTATTGCCATTAAAAGAACTGAGAAAGAATGGAGCTACAGAGAGATGGAGTGAGCTTTAGGTCGGAAAGTAGCCATAAAATACTTACCCTTATTTCCCATAGTCCCTCGTCTACCTCCTTTCCTTCCCCCCAGTTATTCTCCTCTCCCTCAAATCAGTGAAACTCTGAGGGACCATTGGATTCTAAATGGATTCGGCCCCCAAATCCCCCTAATGGATCCCCTGTTTGTATGAGAACACACACACATATACAAATTAAACTCCTTAAATACCATCTGACTCTGTAATGGGTTAGAAACAGGTGACAAAATGACAGTTTTCCTGCAACATAACAGGTATTTACTTCAACACTTGAACCCCTGTGATGGTCAAACAGTACTGAAAAGTGATCCACTCACACAGAGAACAAGTGTTTGGTGGGTGCTCTCTAGGGTTTTGGGTAGTGATTCAAGAGAATGGACAGCCAGACATCATAGACAGATCTGTGTGTGTAAGAGAGGGAGAGAGAGAGAGGCAGAAACATACAGATAAATGAAAAGAATGACAATGCACTCAAGTGAACAAGCAAGCACAGCATCCCATCCTTTGGTCTGTTTTCCAAAATATAATCTGACAGTGTGTCCACTTGAGCTATGTTTTCCTCTGCAGGGGAAAACAAAACAGACTTAAGGAGGTGTGCTGTTCTCTGACAGCCAGTCTCCTTGGATCAGATCCATCAGCTCAGTGACTTCAAAGAGGGAGAAAAACCTACATTGCTACTATGGGCTCCTCTACCACCAAGCACACTCCTCTTGTGAGAAGAACAGGTCAAAGCTGCCGATGTTTCCATAGGGACCAGAGATACTAATCTGATTGGATGGAGAGCAGTGAAATGCTAATGTGATTACCCAGCAAGACCGAGAGTTGCATGAGAATATGGAGATTCATGGTAAGCTTTGAACACAGCTGATATGACTCTGCAGGTTCTCGGTGTTTGGATTCAGACGTCGTACAAGAGTCATTGAAGAAGTCAAGCTTTTGTTTCACTAGCTTATCCCAATTCATCTGGGTCAACCTGTATTTTCTTAGCTTCATTATAGTACATGGAGCATAGCAGGATAACACTGTCAGGCCAAGCGGTAATAAACCACATCTCATCTGAAAGTTTACCTTTGTACAAACCTAAGTGTAGTGGCAACAGAGGGCAGCGCTGGACAGTAGGTGTTGCCTAGAGATGATAGTTCTAAGACCAAGGGAGCAAGGGAAGCTCTGCTTCCTCTAAATTGTCATAACATAAGTGGACAAATATGTACTGTTTGTATTTACATTTTAGTACATTTAGAAAACTAAGAAATTTTACATATATTTTACATAAGCCACTAGCACATAGCTAGTGGCTTCAGCAGGAGTGAAGCTCCATTATTTGCCTAATATTTCAAACCTAAACTGTGACCAAGACAGATTTATTTAAATTTGTATGTTAACAGGAGTTAACAGGAGTCTTACAGGTCAAATGTGAGACTCTAGCAGATGGTTAGTGTTAGACATGTGCCTAGTAGGGTGTGCTGGACTTTTCTGTTACTGGTTTGGGTTTCTGAATACTATATTTTTATAACCATGAGAATAATGCAAGAAAAAAGCATAGGTTATGGTTACTGCCCTCTGGAAAATAAGTCAAATATTTTTGACTGACAGACCAGCTCACCCTAGCTACAGGTCACAACCAAGAGCCAACTATTGGCCAACGATTTGCCTATTGGAAAATACCAGGTGTCAGTCACACTTGCACCCTGCAGTGCCTTTATCTCCTATTTTCCTCTAAACAGGAACATAATTTACAAAATCCACATAATTTGCCATTAAAGAAGACTTGACACTAGCGATTAAGACAATCGGCTGCTCAGGAAAATGTTTGCTGATGTTATCTATCGAGAGGGAATTAGGCTCATTTTAATTTTCCTACAGACATTCATTTAAAAGGAGTTCTTTTTGCAACCAGCAGAGTTGACCCTTTTGACCTCTCACTGAGGAAACTGGAATTTGCCGTCATTTTCTTTATGTACTCTTGATGGCCAACAGTAAGGACAACTAAATAAAAGTATTTGTCTTTATTTGGACTGGAGACTTATCCCAGTGTGTGTCAAAAAGTGTTGTTGGTGAGTGAGTTGGTGATGATGGAGCTAACACCCCCTGCAGACAGTGAGTGACCTAGCATTTGACCCATAGGCCATTTATACACCATTCCTGTCAGAGGACATCAGGGCGAGTGTCACACAATCAGCAGGGGGGTGTGAGTGTGTCATAAGAGCATGTGCTGTTTTGAGATCGGGGTGGCAATGCTGTGGGTCATTGCCATTAAGTGTTATACCTTAAGGGAGCAATGGAAATACACACATGGTCAGTGGTGAACATCTGCTGTGTACGTCCTGGGATAACCTGAGAGGACACATGGGCTGCCACTTAGTACATTTTGTTTGTAAATGTGATGCATTTAGTATTAGCAATCTTCTTATCTTGCTGGATCAAACATGTACTAATTTTATCACATTTTATCTCTGGTATGTTTATGCGGCCTAAGCGATATGGATTAAGGTTGCATAAAAAGCTGTTTTTTGGAAATTTGACTAAAGCTAGATTAGTTTTAAAATCCAGTTGTTCCTCATATGTCATCACTGCTCATGTTCACTCTTTCAGCATGACCTCCATCCATTCATCAGTCCAATATTAGCAAATGAATGATGCAGAGTAGGGATAGGCTTTTAGAAAATGAAGAGATAAACAAATACCCTGTGGTAAATTGACATTTGAGTCTCATATTCGGAAGTCGTGCTGATATGCTAAATGGTCTCTGTGCTTTTGAATGGTTTTCTGTCAGGATTATCTGAATTTGCAACACGTCATCCATCTCTCCTCGTGTACACAGAATAGAATAGTGTACACACAGAGGAGATGAAGTAGTGAGAGTTTAATGATTTTAGGTATTTTTGTGGCGTGATGACTTGAGGATGAAGAAACACTGTAGATTCTCTCATTTTTATTCCCATTTTTATCTTCTACTTAACTTTAGAAATATAAAATACACAAGCTATACTCCATAATTGGTTTCTAATACGTGTGTGTGGTTAATTATGCATGGTAAGTGTTTTCCAACAGGTGATTCAGATGTGATGTAACCAGTACGTCCTGCTCTCTCTTCCACAATGATTCAGGCAGTATGTGTTCTGGGTGTTTTGGGGGCAGGGCTTTGATGGGAAAGTAGAATGTAATGTATCCGTTACAATGGTGTAGCTTGCTATTGCACGATGTTCCAGTCTCTTACACCTTATTTTGTTCTAATTTCCCCACGTTTTTGATTTACATAGAGTGGATTTCAACAAATAACGGCTATAGGCACACGCTTTCACAGACATGAGATGAAGTTATGTAAACTATAACTATATGTAGAGTTTATCTGTACTTTGAATAAATGGCTGGTGCATATACAAACCACCGTAACTCATTGTGTTTGAGTCGATCATGTACCTCTTTACTCGTGTAGCTCCAGCTGTGTTCATTACTAACAAGGTTTACTGTCTTCAAATTATGTTGGACAGAGAGGACGTTATAAGGATGTTGAATGTCTTGTGCTTGTATTGTAATGAGACCATGTTTGGTTAGTCTCCTGTCAAACCGAGGTCTTCTATTGATTTACTTGAGATGTGACTCCTTACAGGTGCAACATATATATGTTTCCATGTTTTGTTAGTGGGTTCCCTATCTGATTCATTATGTATATGATGTATAATTAGAATTAAAATTCTCAGTAAACAAGTTAGTTAAGTTAATTTGGTGGAAAGTACTTAACGCCTAAAGCAAGGATTTACTTGCTAACCTCTGCCAACCTTGCTATCTGAGTTTGGCTGAGACAGACCGCAAGCAAAACGGAGATGGATGAGCTCCAGACAGCCACACACACACACACACACACACACACACGCGCACACACACACACTGTAATCTGCTCTCTCAGAACCGCTCTCTGTTGTTCTAAAGCACAAATGCTCTCCAAACAGATACCATGCGTGGGAAGAGACAAGACTCTTTTTCTTTGTGTTCCCTCTTGTGGCTAAACATGTCAATCCTTCGTTTTAAGAGAAGGCGTATAGCTCGTGTATGTGTGTGCGTTAAAACAAGGGTGGGTGTTTAAATGTCACATCCCATAATTGCATCAGTTGCTTACTGTCTTCTTATGCCCCGAGTAGATAGCTCTCGTTCTGCAGAGCCCACGCACACGAGGGGCAAGAATTCTCCATCATTTACTATGTGGATCGCAACCAGTGCAATTCTGGCAACTACACTGTTCACGATCCTCTGGTTTCTGTCTCTGTTTCCTCCCTCTCTGTTGAGGAACAGAAAGAAGAAACAAAAAATCTGTCAAAATCCCATGTTTTGTTTATTGTGCTAGGAACTATCCTAGGTCTAAGAAGAAGCTGAAAAAGTAGTATTTGTAAGATAGTCCTGTATTTTTGAGCAGTAGTTTTTTTTTATGTACATGTCAGTGAACATATGAACACAGATTTCATTGTGGCGTCTACACACTTCATTTCTACTTTAATTTCTCCGAATATTGTCATGAACGTGGAATTTTTCCAATTCCACGTTCTCCTTGCAACACGGAACATTATAAAAAGTTTCAATCTTGGTCTTGGCAGAACAGATGTTCTGTCAATTTTCACCTGTTAATATCTAGAGGATTTCCTCTAGTGTGAGGATCAGTGTTCTACTTGGGTACGTCCAGCTTTGCTGATAAAGCTATCGGATCAATATGAGTATGAAGCAGATGCTTAAACATTCATTAATTCTCTCACTTTAATATTGATTTTTTTTCTTCCCCCTCAGAGCTGAAAATGGCCCTACAACCACAGTCTTGTAGTCTCTTTGCAGTATGTCAGCCAAAAATGATGGTTATTTAAGTATGAATTACCACAGTTTGAGCATGGATGTATTATGTGCAGTTACCCCTCGAAGTGAAACAAGTGAAAGGGTGTGATTTGTAAGATGCCTCGCACAGTTTTGAAAAGGAGATGTATTGTGGACATAAACTGCCCCAGATGATTACAGCGAGGGATATGATTTATGTCTGCTTCATTTAGGCAATCAGCATAATTCCCCATGGTATGACATACGAACACACACACACACAAGGTCTGCTTCATTAGGACCAGGTATATAACCTATATGTTCATATATATTGTATGTGTGTGTGTATACTGCCTAAATTATTTCAAGTAATAAGCACATACACAGCAAGCACTCAAGGCAGTAATGATGTCGTACTGTGAGAGCATCTTAGACCACGATCATATCTCTCTCCACTTCAATACTCCCCTCTGGGAGGAACTCTTTAAATATGTACCTACCTCCTGGAGACTCGGTCAGGTAAACACCAAACAGATGTACGCACACATGACCCCATACACATTTACTTAGCTACACATAAACACACAGTCTCAAGAATTCAGTTAAAATGACGTTCAAATACCCACGACTTGAGCAAATTGATTTAATGTGAAGCTGTGTTTAGGGGAAGAACTGTATGTCTATGTATGGTTCCCATTTAGTGCCTTTGTACCTCAAGCTCTTCTCTTCTTTCCTCTCCAATTTTGCTGCCAGTTTATCACAACAACAACAACAACAAGTACCACAGATTTTGACGGAGAAGTAAAAGGCCAGAAGCTTATGATCGTGTGCCAAGAGAGAAACTGTGGTACTGTATGAGGAAGTTCGGAGTGGCAGAAAGGCATGTGAGGGTGGTGCGGGCTCCAATGACTGGTGGGTTCAAGGTGTAGGTGGGATTATACCAGAGATCAGCACTGAGCCCCTTTGTGTTTGCAATGACGATGGACAGGTTGACAGATGAGGTCAGGCATGATTCTCTGTGGATTAGGTTGTTTGCAGATGATATTGTGATCTGTAATGAGAGTAGGGGACAGGTGCAAGAGAGCCTGGAGAGGTAGTCTTGTATGAAGTACCTAAAAGGGATACTTGTACGAGTATCTTTTAGTAAATGAGTTTGGTAGAGGTTGAAGCCACCTTTTACAATATCACTTGAATAAAAATCAGTATCATCATAAGTATGAATGACGTGAGGAGGTAGAATTTTAATAATTAATTTTATTGTGGCTTCCTTGTAGTAGAAGCATAATATCCAAACTTCAACTAAATTAAACTGCACAACTGCACCTATTCTTTAATTGGCACAGAGCAATTTATTTGCTGAAATTGTAAAGGTGTGATCTGTCCCATTTAATCAATACAAAGGCAATTTAATTTATTATAAAGTCCAGTTTACTTTTTGTGTCTCCTAATTTAAAAGACAAAATTCAAAATGGATTTATTTATTTAAGTTTGCTTAAAATGCTTGATTTTCTCATAATCCCCAAACTATTGAGCTGTTGGAAACGATATCATCAATAGTTATTTTGTATTTTCGTGATAAGAGCAGTAGAATTAGATACTAGTTCTTTCATCGACAAAATAGTCAAAATATCTTGAGGGTGCGTTGAGTAAATTCCTTCAAATGTGTTCACTTGGATTTTTTTGGTTAAAGGTCAAGGACAGTGTCTATTTGAATAAAATGAGTGATGATATTTCATATCAAAGAGGTGACACATTATGCAAGTGAGCCTCTTAATGTCAGTCTGCTTCCCATTTCTCCTGCGTCCCTATCTTTTGCTCACATCCATTCGTCTATTAGAGCTATCCCAGAACTTTATTTCCTGTCTAGTGTCTACAATTCCACCTCTTCCACTAGTTTTTTGTCGGGATATTCTGCTTTTGTTAGTTTTATTTCATGCTAGCTTACCTAGGCTTGTTTGTTGTTTGTTTTTTTCCCCGTCTGCTGTCTCCTTATGCTCCTTTGTCTCCTATGAATCTTTACTATCTTTTGTTACCCTTTGCCTTCCCCTGCTTGTCTGTCATCTCACCAGTCTGCTTGTATACCTATATCCTGTAAGCCTTATTTCTATTGGTAAAGATACTTTAATGCATCACCCCCGTTTGGTCTCTGTGTGGGTTCTCTTGTGCTGTAAACAGCAAACTGTCACCTTAAATACCTTTCATTTAATTCCCTCAAAGTCACCGCATATAATGTAGTTTTCCCAAGTACATATGGTTTTATTCACCAGAGTTTACAGCAAACAGCAATTCAATCCAGTAGAACCTATCAGTCCCACTGGAGACCTTTCCTTTTTTAGATTATTTGCAGCTTAATATTTTATCTTGTCAACAACAGAAGCTCAACACACTCACACTGGACACACTGGTGTCGAAGACAGTCACTGATATTGAAAAATGACCTTGCCACGCCACTTTCTTAAACTGGACGGAAAACATCATGAGGTGAATGAAATATGTAAAGGAGAATTCATTAAGAAAATGAATAGGGAATGACAACTGCCGTTTTTAGACCTTGACACGTTGACGATATGTAATAAACTCAGTGACATCAGACTACAAATCAAGCTTTCTGTCCAAAGAGGAAACACACTTCGTAAGAAAGGATGTTGTCCGTTTATACACAGGGCACACATCTTCAGTCACTGTAGGAAGCAACAACAGAGATATTGTTGATAACAAAACACAAAATGGTTAAAAACTTAATTTTATAAAAAGAAATATACTGTACACGTAGACATACACAAGATATATTGACCTTTTATATATTTGTTTTCTTCATTCGACAACAAATGCGATTTCGTGAAACATCAATTATCTAGAATCTGTTGTGCTGCTGATAAGATTCTTCAGTACAAACGATTGCATGCTCAGTTACTCGCTACTGGATTTGTAAGAAAAAAAAACATGATTCACAAATGATTTGATTGTGCATTACTCTGTTGGTTTTACATTTACTTGGGTTTGCCCTAGTTAGCTACAGTTGTGTATCACTTAAAATGTTGATGCGGCAAGGAATTTTGGGGAATTTCAGAATATCTTCACCATGATGGTAAGGAACACACCCACACACACACTGTTGTATCTCCACGGCTGAGTTGCTTAGATTAATCTTTGTGGCCTTCAGATGTAGCGGAAGGGAATCTGTCCAGCTAAGTGCTTAGACCAGCACTATCTGGAATGAAGATGGTTTCCTCTCTCAGGCCTTTGACTGATGCTCTTAATGAGATACTCTGTTTTGGTTAAATGGCCAAAGCTTTTATTTCCCTGGTGTGCTGTTGAGCTTGTTCGTACATGACCATACTATTTCATGATTTTATGTGGGTAAAATTACACTGGTATATCATGGAGCCTGTCTACCCTCCCTATCAATCATCTCATCATCCAGGTCCAGTTGTGCAGTTTCTGTGTGACACACAAACACACACATAGAAACACACCATAAGTCATCTCAACATGTTTATGGAAGCACTTGGATCAATAGGCAGCCAGCCTCTGGCCATTAGGAATCAATACTGCAGCACATTGTGAGGGCACAAGGTAAGAACAAAGCTGCACCACAGATACACTTGTGCACACAAACCCACACACGGCATGCACAGAGCACAAACCCAAACTATACCTATACACATACACACAGAGGAACACACAATGTCATAACCAGTGAGTGATTGCTGTAATGTTGGGGACTGAGTGATAAGGGCTCCATTTGCAGCTAACCTCAGTCCTGGCCTCCAGTGATTCAGATGGCAGACACATATGAAAGCATGGGTGAACTATAATGCATAACTGCATCCCTGCAATAGCATTTACACAGTCAACTTAGAGATTTGAATCCATAAATTGAAGTTTTAATGGTTGACTGTTTATTCATTTACAAGTCTCTGTCCTGATTTCAATTTCCCTGAAATCAAATAAATGCCAACTTGCTGGGTGTTTTGCCAATAGCCCCAGAGAGTGCAGTTTTGAGAGGTTTTGAATGGCTGTGAATTATTATTTTGTTGATTAACTATGGGCACACTGACTTTATTAAGAAGTTCAACGAGTCACAGCAGGCCATTTATCTTAGTGCATCAACAATCCCTTTTCACTGGTCATTTTCAATTATGGAAGAATATAAATAAATTCATAAATTAGTCCAGCAGGAAAAAATCCTTTTCTACCTTTAACCCATCCTCTAGTAGAAACCTTCCTAGAATTAAGAGCAGTGGGCAGCCACTGAGCAGCACCAGTGGAACTGCAATGATTAATTAATTAATTGACAATTGATTTTAATTATCTATTGTGATAAACAATTAATCACTGTTTTTTTTTTAATATTATTAATTCAACTTTCATTAATTCTCTCAAATTCTTCAGCTTCCTGAATATAAATATGTTCTGCTTTTTTTGCTCCATATGACAAAGAAATCATTAAATCTGGATAATTTTGTTTGTGGTTTGGGGACAAAACAAGACATTTGAGAACATAATTATTTTGAGGTTTGGAGTTTTTTGAGGTGAGACTAAAGGCGGCTCCTTAAAGTGTTACCATTTTTTTACAGATATCGATGTTTTTAACCTCAGATCTAAATAGTAATATCTCAATTTCTGAGTTACAAGCACAACATGAGAAGCTCAGGCCTTTTGCCTTCAGTTTGTAAAATAATTGCATCGATAGGATGAATGAAAAATAATTAAATTTTTTTGTATTTTGCTTAATTGTTGTGTTAGTTCACCGGGAAATCAAGTCGTAGGTGCCGTGTTTCCTTTGTAACACAACTTTATGTCGCAGCTCTCTGCCGGCTTATAAATAGCACAACAAACATCACCAAAATGTTTACCTGACTTAAAATGCGAAGCAGTTCGTCTCCTGGAAACCAACCGTGCTGCTTTAGAGAAGCAGGGAGGAGGTCTTGGTGGAATAGAGGGAGAGCAGTGAAATATACCACAAAAAAAGCAATTAGGAGATAGAGGGAAAAAAAAATCTATTTTGGACAATTTCAAACAAGCTTGTCACAACAGAGTCAGGGGATTTGAGCTGTCGGTCTCCCTGTGTTGATATGCATGAGGACACACAGACATGACACACATACAACACATGCACACTACCACACGTGCCAGTGGACTGTAGGGCTATCCCAACAATGTGTGAACTAGTATTTTTACTTTTTCTTACCATTCTTTCACAACACACAATTCCTATTGAAAGAGAGGACTTGCACAGCCACTTTGACTCTCTGAATCTAAAATCTCTCTTGATGTTTTACGAAAAATGATTATTATGAACTGTATTGATTCAGCGTCTATGGCTACAAACAAAACTACTAAGCTATTGATAGCACTGAGATACTGGGAGCATTTTTCAGGCTTCACATTGGATAATTGGTATCAAATTTGGTATCATCCAAGACACTTCTGAAGGCGACTATGACCTGGATGAAAGAGAACCTTCTCAGACAACCTTGATCTATATTTCGGAGACTTTTCAAGTCTTCAAAAAAGTAAAGAAGAATAGTAAAGAATGTTCAGACAAACCAAAATGTGTTCAATTGCTTACTCAAACTCAAAACTCTTCTATTCTTAATATACCACTTGACCAGACACTCTTAAGCTTCTCAGACCCCTTTACTCTAACCCCCCCCCCATCAACCTAGCCCTTGACCGCAAAACTTGTTAATAACTCACTCACCAATTTCCTGAGCCAGTTGGTAAGACTTATTTGAACAATATTTTCTGAACTCTTTTGTGTCTGTCCATTAGAAGTTGGACAGTAAAACTTAATACCCTATCCAACCTAAAACATAAACATTTCAACACGCTGAAACTATTACTTGTATTACGCAAGAGCTTAGCGTCTTCTCCTGAGCTTTAGAATTCACAGAGCCTCAAAACTTGAGAACACTGCTAAGAATTGTCAATCACTGGTTCAGACCAGGTCAGTGTATACAGTATTTCAAAAAAACACCCCCACACACACTGACAGTATTTAATACAGGGATTTATAAATGATAATGCCATTCATTCAAAATATAGTGTGATATGATTTTTTTATATTCTCCCAACACTGGATCAAATAGCAAGAAGGTAACTGGTTTGGATATTGGTTCGACCGAGGACCTTTCTGTGTGGGTAGATTCTCTCCAGGTACTCCCACAGTCCAAAACCACGCAGACTGGGTTAATTTGACACTCTTAATTGACTGTTCATGTGGACATGAGAGTGAATAGTTGTTTGTCTCTGTAAGTTGGCCCTGTGATGGACTGGCAACCTGTCCAAGGTGTACTCCGCCTTTCGCCCTACGTCAGCTGGCATTGTCTACAGCCCCCATGACGCTCTTATGGAGGATAAAGCAGTAGAAAATGAATGAATGAATCACCCAGCTTTAACACACATACACACGCACACACACGTCAGTCTGTGTGACTCTATGTGACAGTAGTATCACTCTGCACCCCACAGGCTGTAACCCCTTGAAAACCTTCTCAAAATGCTTTAATTAAAACGTCTCCCACAATTACGGCACATCCTGATGCTTTGACCTTCACACCTTCCATGAATACTGTGCCACACAATGTCTCTCTTTCTCATTTACTCCCTATCTCACCCTGATTCACCCCACCCCCCCATGCTCACTGAATTTTAAAATTGCATTTTTGTGTATGAAAACTGACAGGTTGTTGATAATTATTTTATGCCCGTTTTAATTTTAAATCTGCCTCCAGACTAACTTGACATCCTTATATTTATTTTTATTTTTTTGAAAGTGTGTGCTACAAATAAATAGAGCCTGATTAGGTCTATATTTCATGAAATAATGAATTTGGTATGCTGGTGTAGTCATATTATTATCCTTGCTTGGTTCACAACAGATGCTTAGTGTAATTTTTCAGTGTGGCTGACCAATCTGATTATTTGGACTGCTCCAGTTCCTTAAACACCAATTTTAACAACAACTTATATGGGCTATTGATGAATATTCATACCTAAAGAATTCATTTTTGGTACCCATTTGTTATAGAAGTATGTCAAATGTATCTTCCTATCTTTGGGGTTTTGCTGGGTTTTGCTGGGAACTGCCATTCACGGGATATTTCTCATATTTTGGATCCCTCTTCGTAAACCCTAGAGATGGTTTTGCATGTAGGTCTCTCGATCATCAGTTTCCCAGTCTAATTGGACAATATACCTAAATACACTGATTTGCAGCCATACGATTGGCTGATTAAATATATGCATTAAGCAGTTGAATAGGTGTACTTAATTAAATGAGAAATACAACTCAGGCACATCAAATGTTACAACCTCTTTTTACAACACAGCTGGGAACCTGATCCACCTCTGCTAATCTCCTGCAGATATATCCAGACACCCAACATTTATTGTGTTTAAAATGTGCATCTGATGACTCTGATCATGTGGCTTGTGTACATAAATTTTCCAGCTCCATCAGTAAAATAATTTATCCAGCTGTCACATGCATGGACAAATGACCCTACGGTTGCCAGTTAGTTGAAATAGTGAATAAACACATCATGATGTGGCCGTTGTATGTAACCTGTGTCAAAGCAGAGCAAATTGTCTCACACTGTTTTGTGGATGGTGTAAAGTATGTATTGAAAAATATGAGTAAAACTGCCTTTGCCATTTTCTCTTAAAATCATTTCTCTCTCTATTACATATGAGTCTCAAGCCTTGCGTTAGACTGAATAAAATAGCTGTTATGATGGACAGTCCTCTTCAGTGTGTGCATCAAAGAACTTTCTCTAAAGTGCGCTTCAGGGCACTTGGCTTAGATTGCAGTTGCATTAGCCAATACAATGCAAACTTAAGACGAACAATCTGCTGCTGTGTTTTGCTCATGCAGCACTTCTCTCTGTAGCAATATTAGAGCAATTGTGGAGATCCACTGCAAGACCAGCAGTCTCACATAGTGTATATGGATATGTAAGATAGACGTATTGGTATTGGAGTTCAGCCAAGGGCGCACACACACATATAGTATAATATACAAGTATATACACACACATTCAGCCTGTGGTTTTCTGTGTTGGAAAAGATGGATGTACTCTGCTGGGTCTTATATGAAATGCGGAAGGATGATGGCAGCCCATGATTGGTTATCCCATTTAGACCAAAGTCTGTGATTGGTTGTCTTATTGGACTGGCTCCCATCATGCATCACACACATTTATCCTTTCCTCCGGGTCCCCTCAAGTAGGACCAATCCATCTCTCCCTCCATCCCGCCTCCCCCTGTCCCTCCCTTACTTCCTCCATCTTTTCCTTCATCACATTGCCCTCACTGTATCACCCATCCCTCCCTTACCGTATGCATTTATTTCATCACCATGCTTTCAGCTGCTTCCACTCACCCCACTGTCATTTGCCTTTCGACTGTTAACCATCCTCATTCTTTTCCTCTCGCTCCCGTGCAACTCTCTTTTCTTTTGCGTCCTGATAAAGTGAAGGGATGAATACGGGGGGACATTTATCAGGGATGTGTTTTTGCAGTGTCCTGATAAAGTGAAGGGATGAATACGGGGGGACATTTATCAGGGATGTGTTTTACCAGCAGTGGAAACCACAGTGGGACTAAAAGGGGGTGGAAATACAATTTAGATAGAGATAGGAAATAAAGGCAGAGGAGATGTGGTGGTTATAGTGTAGTAAGAACAGCGAAGTGTCCTTTTTTCATTTCAGTTTTTAGCTCTGCAACTGACATTTAAAAACGGTGTGTACATGTGAGTGAATTTTCATAGACAGCTTCCTCTTCTCTTCTCTTCTCTTCTCTTCTCTTCTCTTCTCTTCTCTTCTCTTCTCTTCTCTCTTGCTGTTATACAATACTTTTAATTCAACTTGCAAAGCATGCAGCGGAAAACTCAGTGGGGAGAGAGCAGTGTATACATGTGTGTCCATTGGCTTACTTCCTGCCTCTGGTGTGTGCCCATCAGTATTTCAGTCAATCAAGTACTGTATCTAGGGCCTGTCTATCTCTTCCTCCCTTATGCTTTCTCTCTACACCATCTGTCTATCCATTTCTCCCCGTATCCCTTCCTCTATCTTGTTGCTTTCACTGTATCTCTCGTCCCAGTGTTGCTTTACAGATCCATCTCTCTGTGCCACTGTCTGTCAGCACGGATTCTTCTTTCTTTTTCTTTTTTTTTTTCTCACTATACCGGTTTTTGCTATCTCAGAGATGCAGAAGCACCCCTGCTTTTCCAACACATGTTTTTTTTATTCATTCTCTCTCGCTTTCTGTTCCCTTCACCCCAATCTGCATCTGTTCCTCTTGGGATTGTTGTTATCAAAAGGGATCGCTCACTAGCTGAAAATAATAAGCATCTTTTGAAGCGTGCAATAGCTGCTTGATGTCTCTGTGGTCTTTCATGCAGATATTTCCACCATTTGTGACAGCGATAAACAAAAGATTAAACTTATTTTAAGGTCAGTCACTGTTTGTGTGTGTGAGTGTGTGAGTTTTCTTGTATGTGTGTCTTTGTAAGGACCTAAACATTTAAACCATAGAGACTGAGGATGTTTTGTCCTCACAAATTTAAAGTGCTTTTTGGGGATTAAGACCTGGCTTTAGAGTAAGGGTTACATGTTAGGTTAAGGGATAGGGTTAGGTCTTTTGTTGTGATGGTTAAGGTTAGGGTAAGGGGCTAGGGAATGCATTATCTCTATGTGAGTGAGTGTCCTCACTAAGAATGCTTTGCAAGAATGTTTGTGTGTGTGTTTGTGCGTTGGGTATTAAACCCTTCAAGGTCCACAGTGGCTTATTGTCACCTTGCCAATCATATCAGTTAGGTGTGCTGTGATAACCTTATCTTTGCCTGAGCTCTGCATAGCCATAGGGCCCCCACCCACAACACACACACACGCGTGTGCGCACACACACACACACACACAAGAACTTTTACACATAGCAAATGAAAGAGACTAGAGAGCAGATAGGGATCGATGCTGCTAAATCAAGGACATGCACTATGCTGCTTCTTTCTGTCTCTGTGTGACTCTTATCTATAATGGAAAAGCCATACATTTACAGCTCCCTCCCTACCTCGTGGTCATGTTCAGTCACAACACAAAGTACTGGTACAAAATGTTGGTGCCGCAGAAATAAAGGTTGCAAAGAATTGTCCTCAGTCACTTTAGGTGGACTGAGACAGAAGGAGAGTGAGAGAGGGGGAGAAAAATGGACTGAGCTGTGGTGTGTGTGATATTTGCCAACACACAGTTTCACAGTAATTGAAAAACACTATAAAAATCACTGGTCACTGTTATGTGAAGAACAGATGCAGTAAACACTCTGCTCAGCATTTGGAGGCGTTCATGGTTTGTCTTCTTTTGCTTATTCAGTACAGAGGGCAACAAGGGGACTGGGATCCTGTCCCCACAAAAAAGTTGGAGGGAAATATTTACCATAATGCAAGAGGGAGTGGGGGTGGAGTGGCCAATGCTCAGTGTTGTAATTGGTGGAATACGAAAATACAAAAAGATGACATTATTTGGCATGCACATACTGTACATGTAACTGTGTCATGTCATGATCTTTTTTAATCTTATTTTCAACAACATTAATAACAACCGTGGTTTCAAAATTCCCCTCTGCCAAACTTCCATCGGTAATTAAGTCTCTTCCAAGTCTCCCCTGATTGGAATTGTTAGGTCCATTGGCTTCTTTTTATAATTAAAGAGTTCATTTTACTAGCAGCCACAATCTCTAATTCCGCTCCTTATTCATCACCTACATGGCTGTGCTGCTGTTCTTGCAGCTTTGTCACTCTGCTTTTCTGGCAGAGGAGTGCAGTCCTTAAGGGATGATAGACAATAGCGTTGATAAGATGTGGGCTGACTAATATCCTCACCACTATGACTAAGTGAGCTATTGACTGCTCATTTCATTGGTAATTATAAATTTAAAGTGGTAATGCTGCTACAAATGCTGACCTATGCAGTCTTTGGTTTAATGCCTGAGCACAAATTTATACCAGAATCCATTGCATGTAAACTATGGCTGAACACTATTGAATAAATATGTAATTGGGATTATTTTGACAGGATTGTGATATGATTTGTGATATCAGAGGGAATGGTAATTTATTATTCTCATCTTCATTTGAAAAAACATATTTTAAGTGATAACTGTGTGACATTGGTGCAGATCTGTGAGAAACATGATGTTCTCTTCAGTCTGTAGCTGTAGATATATGTTTATGTATATATATATATATATATATACATATATATATATATATAAAAATGTATGTATATATATATATATATATATACCCACGATTGGAAAATTGCAATAGTATTGCAACTGTAACTTTATTGTGATTTCGATAAGATTTCGATTAAGTGTTCAGCCCTAATGTAAACAACTCTTTTACAAAAAAAAAGGGTTCTTTTCATGAGCTCTTGGATGTGCAAGGTACTCAGTCTCTGGATTTGTTTTGCCTGTGCTCTCTTCATGGTTCTATGGTTCTATCATCTTTTATTCTCTTGCCAGAGGCCTCATGGCCCTCTGACAGGTCACCCCTAGGTTGGGCATGTGGCTATCCTCAGGATTGGTGGGCTTAGGTCTTTCCTGCCCTGACATTTTGTGCATTTGGGTGCTGATGGGCCTGCCACTGGTAGTCAACCAGGTATTGACTGATACCACAAGGCATCCAGTCAGTCATCCTGCATGCCCAAGTTTCCCCATCCATCCTTTATCTACCACTTTGACCTCCACATGTGTCAATCCCAGCTGACACTGGGTGAAAGGTGGAGTACACCATGAATGTGGGGAGAACCCAGGTCTTTTTGTTGAAAGGCAACCATGCTGCCATGAGATATTTCACCCCCCCAGATAATTTAGCTAGAACCACTGATAATGAGAAGTTCACAAATGTGGATGTTTGATATAATAAATCGTAAAAGAATCTTGAGCACTGGTCGGTTCTACGTTTACTGTTCGAGTCCGTCTTTATTTGTTTGCTCAGGAGATAAAGGATACCTCTCCAGGATAGAATTACCATTAAAATGTCACACACGCACAACTCCTATTAAATAATGGACAAGCCATGTTGCCCAATCCAGGATATACAGTATAATGATGGAAACATTCTCTCACACATCCTCAGTATTTTGTGCCATTGTTTCATTGTAGAGATGTGAGTGCCATGGTTACACTCTCCATCTCTGTCTCACAAACAAACTTATTTACCTGTCTGTCATAGTCCCATGGATCATTGGCAGCGCCGGGAAACGCTGCCTGTGTTGGTGGCTCTTTAAAACATCCATAAAATCTTTACTGTCCTGGTCAGCAGAACTGGGCATAAACTTGGTAGATACGTCTTTTTGCTGTGTGCTCACAAGACGTCAGGTTTTTACAGACTTTGGCTGAACATCTGTCCTTCTCTGTGCACTAAGTGCACATGAGAACAAACTTTTTTAATAAATGAGAAGCAGCATGTCCCTTGGCATATGGCAAAAGCACATGATTAGGTACTACTGTCACTTGCAAGACGGAGCATCTTCTTGGAATGAGTAATACCATTCATATAGTTGGCACACTACTGACACACTTGTAACGCATTTTATACTCAGTCCTCACTCTAAAATGCTGTCTTTATTTCTGAATACATTTATATGACATTATAATAAATGTTAACTTTAACTCATATTGATATTAAAATTAAAACAGTCTCAGTAAAGTCCCATGATTTGCATTTTTTTTTTCAAAATTCCATTTAGTCTTTTCTTAAATTCAGTTTTTTTAAATTAAACTTTTCTTCATTCTGTTTTTTTTAATGTTTTAGACTTGTTTTACCAGCAAAACATGTCTTAAAATTTGAATAGAAGCCAACACTATTATAGGTAATAAAAATAACCTTATTTATGCAACACAACATTGTACTTGGCATGGTGGTTTAGTGGTTGGCACTGGTAGAAAGAAGGTGCTGGGATCGATTCCCGGTCTGGGACTTTTCTGTGTGGAGTTTGCATGTTCTCCCCGTGTCAATGTGGGTTATCTCCGGTTTCTATCTTGGCAAAACGCTCTGACCTCTTTCAGACAAAGTGTGACAATTTGCATAAGATTCCACGTGATTCTGCATTTAACGGTTGTTTCCATGTTTATTGCTTATTAAAAATATGTCTCAGCCATATGCTTCATTTCATAAAAATTGCACTTGTTTCAGGAATTTACGTGCAAGTACAGTAAACATAATCTTTCAAATATTTCTGTGTACCTCTCTGTCTGAGAATGATGGGTTCACATCATGAAACACATAATAACAAAAACACATAATAACACATAATTTGGCTTTCATTGCCCCTCTTGGGCTCCCATCTTTATTTTGTAAGGGTTATCATATGGTGGGTACATGTCAATGGAGCAAGCATGAAACTAAATGACAGCCATTATGCTCTCCATGTCAGCATGTTTGAAGTGCTCACTTTGATGTTGGTATGAAGGGAAAGAAGGATGAGGCAGGGGAGGAGTGTGGGTGGACGATGAGTTGGGCTTAATGTGAATAGAGCATCTCAAAGCTTTCTTGGCTTGACTCATAAGATGGTTGAGATCAGACGGAATGGTAGATTGCAGGTTTTACCCTCAGCTATTAGGTTTGCTCAGCTCTCTCTCATCACTCACACTCCTTTTTTCCTCTCTCCTTACATGCTCCTATGCCATCGTTGCCTCTCTGCCTTTTCTTTTTTCTCTTTCTTGCACATGCACACATGTTTGACTGGCTCTCTGTGTTGCTCTCAGTAGTACTCTGTCTAGTTTTCCTCCGCGCTCGGTTGTTTTGGGTCTCTCTTTCTTGCCCATTACTTAAGCCAGTGAAAAGTCCTCTCCTGCTGCTGCTGCAGACTGCCCTTGTATGGGTACATCATATTTGATGAGACAGGTTAGGGAGGTGGAGAGATGCAGCTAATATCTCTCCCTGGGTCTCTCTCATGGCTCATTCTTTCTAGCCTGTTTATCGTATTTGTGTGTGTTTTTGAGAGAGAGAGAGAGAGCGAGAGAGAAAGAGAGAGTGAGCATGCATGCAGGTGTATGTGTGCCTGAGGCCGTGATAATACATCAGACACATACACTCTCAGGGCATAACCATTTCCCACTATCTCATTGCCTACCTCAGGAAAGCATATTTTAGAGATTGTCTTGCAGGTGTGCTATTCCTTACTATTTCCTATTGGATTAAAGTGGATGAAGAAAATGTGCAATCAGCTCTGAGAATTTGTGCCAGCTTGCTGACAAACACATACGATACACGGCAGATCCTTTTAGTCAAAGGAGCTGGACTCAGGAACTACTTGGTAAAGTGTCACTTTGGTGCATTCAGATTATGTCAAATTTGGGATTTAATCATTTACAATTGTGTGCCAAAGTATCATAGTGTTTTATCTTCTATTTTTCCCCCCTTTGTTTAGTTCTTAATAAACCTTTATTTTGGTTTCTCTGAACCGTTTGTTTCACTCCTTACTTGAAGATAATATTATACTTGAAACATCTATGCCTCATTTCTCATTTCAATGAAAATATAATATGACAAAAAAAAACCAAGGCAATGAGGTGGATCAGATGGACATCAGGCACATTTTGATTAACCCTATGCCAAAGCACAAAACACATGGTCTGCTGCTGAAATACAAAAGAATATTACACGTTAAGAATATAAACAATAACAATAATGAGATGCTTAAATATACAGTCAGTGAAAGGGTGTTAAATGTTAGCTAGTATGTTTGTAGACAGTCTGAGCAGAA
This sequence comes from Solea senegalensis, assembly GCF_019176455.1. Lineage (NCBI taxonomy): Eukaryota > Metazoa > Chordata > Actinopteri > Pleuronectiformes > Soleidae > Solea > Solea senegalensis. Next base: position 10,032,203 of record NC_058031.1, on the reverse strand, counting down.
CTTACAGGCATTTCTCCAATATCTGTTTTATACTAAAAGTGGCTATTTATAAAACCCTGTATGGTGTTGATTCTGTTGTATGTGGTACTTTACACCCACAGTGTTACTGCAGCAGTATTAGCCAACCAAGTATAACCAGAATAGTATCAGAATATGTGTTGCATGAATGAGCAAGTGATGTCTTATTTGAACTGATAAAAGTCAATTAAGCCTTTTCTGAACTCATAGCTACATTGCACTTTTTTGGTCTTTCTCTCACCAAATCATGCCATGTTTGCTGATAGGTTGTAACATGTGTTTTGACTGAGGATTTTACTTCATTATTATTATTGTTAGAGTTACAATTTTAACATATTTGTTGCACAAGGGCATGTTTTCCCATTGCTGGAAATGAAGTATATGTACAAGTGTGCAGATCAGCAAGCTTGCAAACCGCTATCCACATAGCTGCTATCAGATAATGTATTGGAGTTCTTAAAAATGCCCGCCAATGAAGTATATACATATTAAAGTCCTCAAGAGTGAATCTAGCTATACTGTCTCCCAGAAATTATTTTTCTACATAGCTGAACTGAAACAGCAAATATGGTTTGGAGGGAATTCAGTCATTCCCTGGTTCATGTTCAGAGGTAAGATAGTCTTTGCCTGAATGAAAAGCCATATTTATCAAATGCAGCAGACTCAACAGGGGCAGATGGCAGTTGTTTAAAATGCACAACTGGGACTGCAGAGATCAGAGATTCCTGTTTGTGGTTAGGTTTTTGGCAACATTTAGTTAGCATAAATGAATGATTGTGGTATTTGTCCAATGTTTGAGCCCCGTAACATAACCATAAAAAGTTAATTCATGCTGTATTTACTACACATCATTGTTTAATTTCAATTTAGAACATTTTGGTGGATAACAAATAGTTTGTGAATATTTTAGGTCCATTACCTACATATTTGTGACTTGCCAAAGACATACCCTGTGTGTATTTATAGGAAACATAATCCAGTGGCAATATGCGGACAGTACGTTTCCTAACAATGTCATCTGCTGTTGTTTAGTTGCATGGTTTATTCTACTATATGATTCAGGATGCAGTAGTTAAGTATTGCTTCACTGGCAAACTGCTGATATTGTGCAGGCTTTGTGTTTTCAGCCATTGCTTCGTAGCATGCTATACCCACAGTCTTGGACTGTAATGGCCTGTTTCCCACTAGAATAATAGCTGAATATGAAATAGGTGGATCCACTGATTCCCTCATCTGCCCCTTTATTGAGTTTACCCCTGAGACAGCACAACTAATTAGCTGTCAGAGCAGGACAAAGAGATACAGAGACTCACTATAGAGTAATTATATACACTCACACATGCTCTTACACTCACACGTGCCTGCACACACACGAGCACTCGCACTCAAAGGGCTGTGTGTTGATGGCGACACTTGACAAGTCAATAAGCCAATGGCTTATCTCCCATCCTGCACCTCTCCCCTGCTCCACTCTTTATTGATTGCATCCATAATTATTCACTTTATCTAAAGCTGGAATTAACCACCTTACACCTTGCAGCAATCCAAAAAACTCCAAGGCATGCAGGCTCATATTGTTACACATAAACTCACAATTCGGTGAGGTGCAGGTGGATATTTTGGAAGATTAAATGATTGACTTTCATGACAGGACGGAAAACCAGAGAAAGAACACAATTCATCCCAACCCCAGACAAATCCAATTATTATATTGTCTCGTTTACTATCCTGTATATACATCGTATGTTACATGCAAATTAAAGGATACTTCACCTAATGCAATCACAATTAGTAATGTATAATATACAGAGTGTTCTCTCTTTTACCCTGTTTAGTAGCAACATGGATCATTTTTGAAAATATTACTAAATCCCCAAAGCCTGACAGCCAGTCAGTTCAGAAGTCAGCAGAATAAGAAACCAGCCAGAAGCTGCAGCAATATGAGATACATTATACATGTGCAGTAGATGTTCTCTTATTCCTTCATATTATGCAAACTTAAGGAAATGTTTACCTCAGATATACTAACTAGAGGCATAGTCCCAAACTTAACTCTAGCATAAATATTTCAACATTCTGTGTCCATAAATTTGTCATACTTTGTGTAGATATTAGAGAAATGTATACTTAAGCAGGAATAAGTGTCCCTAATCAGCAAGTGATTTGGGGTCAACAGTTGGTAAGTGGGAAATGGCATGGTCCCGCAGAGATGCACTGAATTCATTCTGGTTTTGTCGAGGATTTAGGCATGTTTGTGTGACCACATTAGGGCAACTCCTGATGAAAGATTGTGTAGTGTCTCCTGTCTCCGGTCACTCATTTTGTGTGAGCTCACAGGGACAAAGATGCAATGCTGACACTGATCCTATGACTCTGAAAATAGTATAGTGTGAACTTCATCATTTCACCTAAAAGTGGAATATGGTTTAATGACTAACTACCTGGAGAACTATAATTAGAACACAATTAAATGAATATGCCTCAGTTTCAGTTTATCCTATGCTTACCACCTCCAGATCCAGTCTGACATTTCAGACCTTTATTAAAATAAGAAAAAAGTGTTTGTGTTCCATTCCCTGAAAACATAGTTTCAGGGTTGCAATAGTAGTTTGCAGGCCTGGTAAGCATATGATCATCTAATACACACTTCCCACGTTTAAAAAAAAAAATACAGTGTGTGTGTGTTTGTTTGCACATGATTGTCACAGTTTGCATTTTGCTCAGTCCGATAAAAACAGTACTTAAACAGTCTAATCCATCAGACTACTCAATAGGTATGTGCCAATAAACAAGCTCTGTTGGACTGCTATTGACCTGATCGATCCACCTATCAATAGTTGACACTGTGAATTCAGTATGCTCCCATCCTATCTATCAATGACTGGTCAGTCAATTTGAAACTCTTTAAGCTAATAAGCCTGGAGGGCACTGCATAATGTGTTGTTAATTCACACTCCCATGGCAGAATACTGCAATGTACACTCCAACAGCTGTTTCAAATATGACTATCAACTAGACAATTAATATCATTCCCCTGTTTTTCCCGGGTTGTCCGTCTATCCATCTCATAAATCTCAGGTGGTTTCTTCAGATTGTGCCCAAAAATTCAACACGTAAACGCAATAAATCAAGAGTGCCTACTTTAATTATGGTTAAATTCATAAAATAAAATAAAAAGCTAAAAAACACATTTTCACACCAGTTTAAATGCCATAACTCAGGGTACGGATACAGATGATTAGATGCTTAAACAGTTGTGATTATTTATAGTAGATCCTCTGGGCTGCCAGGTTAACAGTCTGCACTATATATTGTATCATCAAAGTAATACATTATAAATTTGGACAGACGTGGGTATATAAACTATACTTTGACTGCTTGGCAGAGGCATATAACTGTAAGGCAGTAATTCTAATCTCATAGGTTTTTGTTTTTTCCCCCCTGTTCATTCAATCGGCTCGTCCATGTCACAAATAGACACTCACCCTCCTTAGGTTTTACACCATCAGTTTGTTTTGACTGCTCTCCACTCTGCTCTGGTGAAGGAAATTATAGGGCTGTAATGATTGCTTTGTAGAATTTTATAATAATATAATAAATCATCTCAGTCTCATGACTAAAAGATGTGAACAATTCGACATAATACATGTACACTACAAGTTTAAAACACCTCTATTTTTCTTGGTCTCACTAACATAAAATACCAAGTGCCCTGAACTGAAGCAGTGGAATGGAGCCATTACTCATTGTATAATTTAAACATGTACTTTCCTACTGTGACATGTCAGAATGCCTGCCGTGAAAAAGACCTGTTCCCTTTTTAATTTTCTAAACTGTGGCAGCCCACCATGATCTAATGTCATTTTAATTTCTTAATATATTCTAGAGCTGTGTGCGCTGCACTATTTGCCCAATACTCCACCCGCTCACACTTGCAGTTTGCACTTTTGGGGCTTGTTCTTTCTGTCATAAAAACAAGTTTAGGTTATTCCCTGGAATTCAATGGAAAATGGGACTATTCTTAAGTTTGGCAGTATGAACAGTTTGTGCACTCTCCCAGTCTGATCCTGGCTTGTCATATTTGCTATCATTAAGTCTTAACTCAACCTTAATGAACTTTCCTGTGATCTGATTATGGCAAAGTACAGTCCCTTTCATCACTGCAGAAGATGTAGAGATTCGGTAATCAGTGCCTCACAACACAGATGACCCATAAGCCACAGGCCTCACTCACTGCAGGCGGAGGTCTCATGACTCACTTTTGCAGAAGGATGTGAGAAAAATGCAGAGGAGAAAAATTGAGGTGAGGACATTTAATGTGGGCTGTGCAATACATAATTGGCATGTCTTCACTGAAACAGCAACACAAGCCTTGTTGCACCTTGTAAACAAGTTTGGCTGTAGGATTGCAGAACATGTCTGGTTTTAAATCTACACTGCTTAGATGTATTTTTTTCCTAATAATAAAATGTCTCTTCGTCTTGTTTTTATTCTGATTTATTTGGGTGAACTTAAAAGGGCCATATTTAAGATATGCAAAACAGGTAGTGCAAACCAACTTAAAGAAACATTGGAGATCATGAACCTGGAGAAACATTGGAGATCATGAACCTGACCCCTGTACTGTGCTAAATATTGTAATGATTTATTCAGTTTGAAATGTTGAATAAATTGTTGTTTATTAGTTTTTCTATAAGTTATTTTGTTTTTCTCAGTTTATTTCCTGTCTTGTTAGTTTCCAGTGTTATTTTTTAGTTCCAAGTCACATCATCAAACCCCAATGAGTCACTGTCCAGTATTTAGGATCTGTCAAATTCTACAAAGGATTGAGTCATTTTATAGATACAATATAAATTTAGCATTTTCTGGAAAATTGACATTTTAAGGGTGACTGGTCATCCATCAGTCAGTTACGCCGTGACACAGCTTCTTCCATTTATGCCTTGTGAGAATGTTAGGATGAGGTCTTGCCTCTTCTCCATAGGACCTGACTTGGATGGATCACTCTTCTAAGACTTAAGCACTTCCTGTCTTGTTGTACTTCTCGTCATTTTCTGGTTTCACTCCGTTGTAATTGTTTTCCCCACTATGATGTCTTTTACCTGTGTTTTCTCTTCAGGTATCCCTGTCTCCCTCATGTATTTAGGGTCTGTGCTTCCCAATGTGGATCCATCTGTTCTGTTCAGTTAGGAATCATGTTTCTGTTTATCATGTTACCCAGATATTTTGGATGTCTGATATTTTTCTTTGGGTGCTCATTTTATTACCAAAACAATCTTGTTGACCTTTAGAACAAAATTGCTGGGACTTTAAAGTGGAATTCTACAATATGAGCGTCCCTCCCTTTGCTGCTCTTTATGGATTACCATGTCTCAAATTGACGGACGTATGTTTCAGAGGAAAGTGCATATCAAATCTTACCATCATGCTGCTACTAGTTAATGTTACTTTCATCCACTTGTCTTGATTCAACCCACCAATCTCATGTCTATAGTCCCAGTCAATCTCATTCAAGCCTCTACACAGTCCTGACTGTTATTTTTCTCCCCCTGGTGATTGTTAAATTGCCACACTAGCTTATGCACATAATTTTTTTCTTTTCTTTTTCTTGTGTACACGCATGAAAGTCCCAAGTGGCTGATTGTCTGGAATGGTGTTATGTGGCCCAGTCACTTTGTTCCCCAATTATAGAGCAAAAGTCAGTTTTTTTCTTCAAAATGCACACAGAATGTACAGCTAGGGCATGTAATGCATTACAAACTTTACCTTTACAATGTATTGTAAAGGTAAAGCAGCCTGTGGCCAAGGGGAAAGGGAACTTGACTTGTAACCGGAGGGTCGCTGGGGTACCCCTGAGCAAGGTATCCAACCCCCAATGCTCCCCGGGCGCCACTCAGTGTGGCAGCCCACTGCTCCTACTTGTAGGATGGGTCAAAATGCAGAGGAATACTTTCCCTAAGGGGATTAATAAAAACTAACTAACTTTAACTTTATTGTGATACAGTCATACTGTGTCCATATTCCGGAATTTTGTTGTCACAAAATTATACATTTAGTTGTTGTGCACCTTTCAAAAAAACAACAACAAAGAAACACAACTCAAGATCACCTTACAATTGAACAAAAACAGCAACAGCAACAACAACAACAAAAAACAAAAAAACTGAACAACCACAATAAAAATATGTTGATTACAATATGTGGGATGGAGCTGTGGAACAGTCTTAGTGTGGAGTTCAAGCAACGTCCAACTATCCTGTACACATAGTTTATACATATGTACAGGATAATCTTTATCGCATGTGTGTGAGCATTTTAAATATGTATGTATGCATGTGTGTATAGGTGTGTATTCATTATTTCTTTCTCTTGTTTCTCAACATGTTCAAAGTTAAGTTCAATCAATCAATCAATCAATCAATCATCAAGGAGTTACTTGGCTGTAGGCGCTGGAGCACATAGAACAAAGTTAAACGGGGGTGTATTGAAGATGGAGGATTGAGAACAAAGAGTATGACAGTAATTGTGAATGAGATTGGCGAGTTATGGAGAGCCTTGAGAGGTTGTTGTAGGACAGGATGGCAGAGTGAGACACAGGCAGAGAGGGTTCATATGTACTGTATGTAAGGGCAAGTAAGCAGAACAAATGATAGTATTGATGTGCGCTTGGAATGAAGGTGAACTGGCAAGGATGACAACCAGACTCTTGACTTGAGGGGAGGGGAGGGGGACACTACAGTGTCAATGGAAAGTGAGCATTTGTTAGATTTAGCCCAAGTGGATTTAGACCCAATTAAGGAGAACCTCAGTTTTACTGTTAGCGAGTTGGAAACAGTTGTGGGAAAACCCGGATTTGACTTGGACAGGGAAGATGAGGAGCCGTGTTGTGGTTAGTGGAAAGATAGAGCTGGGTGTTGTTGATGTTACAGTGAAAATGGATATCAAACTCACTGAAGATATGACCAAGGGGTAGGAGGTAGATGGTTTAGAGAATACAACCCAGGACAGAGCCCTGGGGAACACTGAAAGTAACTACAGATTGCTGTGAGGTCAACTTTCTGAGCTTCACAAACTGTGTGCAGTCAGAGAGATATGATTTGAGCCAGGTGAGTGGAGTGCCATTGAATCCTAAAGAAGCTAGTCTGTGGAGGAGGTTAGGAGACAAGAGTCAGCTGCTATCAGCAAGTAATTTGTGATTTGGTACCGTGAAGGGGGAACGGAAACCAGATTGGAGTTCTTCAAACAGATTGTTTTCAGAAAGGTGGGAGTGGACCTGAGCTACAACAGCTCTTTTGAGATTTTTTTTAGTAATGAATGGTAAATTAGAAATTGGTCTGAAGTTGTCAAAGATGTTAGGGTCACCTCTGGGTTTCTTGAGTGAGGAAGGGAGAGCAGCGGTTTTAAGAGGAACAGACCCAGAAATGACAGGAGTGAATGATGTTGGTTGTAAGCAATTAGAGGGAAGGAGTGAAGGAATCACAGTGGGCAATAGTGTACATGTGGGGAGAAAGTGTATCTGGCAGTTGCAGAATGGTGTGCACAGTGGAAAACAAAGAGCTTGTGTTCTATTCAATTAGCTTGATGAGGTTTACATAGTTAAAAGTGTTTGCTGTTAAAAGACTATCCTTGCAGGCACAAATATGGTTGTCATTCATAATTTTACAAACAGTAAGACCAGACCAGGACCAGACATGAAGCCTCTATGGATTTCAAAGACACAAAACAACAAAAAAGATGGTCCTGAAATAACTCACGGTGTCCATTTCCATAAATCTAAATGATGCATTTCAGTTGAAATCTGCTTGAGGTACATGAAACAAGATACATATTGCTCTTCCGGAATACTCAAACATGCAGGTATAATAATTCATTTTTAAAATACATAATATCTTTGAGGTTAAAACACATTAAGTCAATAAAGTACAGTTATCTGTTTCACCGCAAGTGAGTTATATGAAAGTCTTTATAATATATATGAACGCTATCAGTGCATTTAGAGGCAAGGAGGGATTATCCATCACATTTTATCTCCAAGGTCCATGAAAAAGCACTGATGTCAGTCTTTACATTAGGATGTTGGAACTCGATGAATTAATTACCTGTTCAATGTCACAAACTGGGATGGAGTTCAATCTGATAAGCCATTTATTGAGTTACCTAAACAGGTGTAATTCCACCTTGTTCACTTGATCCAAACATTTCTTTGCTTTGAGACGTAATCCGATTTCAACAAAGGTGAAAATATTCATCCACTTTTAATTAAAGGTCAGAGTAGGTCTTTAGCTGTTGCGTGGTAACGTTAACGAGGTTTGGAGAAGGCATCCTTGTTTCTGTGTAATCTTGCGTACATTGGTGAATATACACACACGCAGACAGAGAAGTACACACATGGTAAAACTCTGTGGATCCTGCAGATACTATTACAAGGAAATGGGACCAGATTTTTATACAAATTCTCAAGAAATACTTGAGAGGAGCTTTATAATGTAATCTGACAAAGACCAGAATATCAGGTGAAATGCAGGGTTCTCTTAAATATTTACAGACTGTAGGAAATGCTTACTGAGGTCTGGGAATGATGCTTTGTTATTATTGAGTATATGACACTAAAGAAGTTGAAATCTTCTTTATACCTTTCCTGTCTGGCTTGTGATCACAGTAAAAGATGGATGGATTGATTGATGGATGGATGGATAACACAGAGGGCAATAGAGATAAAGTCAGAGAGGGCAGGGCACAGTTAAGAAAACTCTCTTCCCCTCTTTGGTCTTTTAGGATGAAAATTAAAGCAGTGTTGAAGGATGAGACGGTAGCAGCAAAAGGACAAGAGCAGTGTAGGGAAGAACAAGGTTAGTGTGTAAAGAGGAGGAAAGGATAAGAATAAGGTGGACCAGAAATGAGCAGGAAGAAAAGAGGGGTATGACGTGGACTGGAAGGGTGACATTTGGTGAACAGGGGCCATTTGTGGTGACATTTTCACACCTCTGCTCATTTCTAATGCCAGGACAATGCGCTCTGGCTCGTTTGTCACCTGCCTCCCTAACAAGCTTGTTACTGCTGCTGCTTCTTCTGCCTCCAAGTGTGTGTTTGTGTGTTCGCCTATTTGTCCGTGTGCATAGAACATCTGATTTCCCATATTTTTCACTTGAAATGCAGAATTATTTCATATTTGAAAAATGGCCAGAAGTGCTATTTGACTATCATTTCCATGTTTGTTTTGCATTTTGTTTTTGAAAATCTGTATGGGGAAATCGCTTCATGGCAATAATAGTATTGAGGTCACCAGAGCAGTGATACCATGACATAGTATGTTCTTTGCCTTTTTTCTTTTCCTTCACCTCCCCCCTCACACAGACACACACAAGCAGGTTCACACAACTATCCTTTTTAAGGACTCATTAATTTGGACAGCCTAAACAGAGCACTATCCCTAATCTTAACCATAACCAGTCAATACCCAACGCTAACCACATTTAAAATCTGAACTTCCTTCAGCAGTTCCTTAGAAATCAGGTTCCACCTTATAAAGATCAGGTTTGGGTCTCCATGAGGTCTACTGATCCTGACAAGGTCAATGTTTATGCCCGAAAAAGTCCTGAGGAGGTAACAAGTACAAGAGCGCACACTCCTGCACCCACACACACACATTGATAGGGCTTTGACCTTTTGCTTTGAAAGCTGATGCAGTTTCTCTCTACTCTGCACTCCAACTTCACAACGTATAATACATGGTCCCTCTATCTGCTCTTGACAAGGCTCATCACTCTCAGACTGTGATTGTGCCTTTGCATGTACCTCATATCCGTGTGGATCATGCTAGAAATGTTCCCGCGAGCATGCACTGTACATTCATACACTCTGTCGATGAGTGTGTTTGCAGTGAAACCCGACCTGTCATCTCCACCTCGTCACAATTTATGCCGCTCAAATTTTTGATCAGAGTGCATGGTGAAGATGATGGACTGTGAAAGGCAGCGAGGCCGTGGTGTAAAATGATGAAACTTCTCTTTATAGTGTTTCATGTTAGGGCGTGACACCGCCCATTAATCTGAATTGCTCCTGTCTCAGTTGATGATGAAGGATGTAGTGATAGATGACTAACTTTACAGGAACTGATTATGAAGAGGGAAAGATCTTATCTTCCACGTCTATAGAAGGTTTTAAAGACCCAAAGATATTCTTGCATATATTATAAAGAGCCTGGCATTGTGCGGGTAGCTGGAGTTGTGTCTTTGAATGGAAGAGATGGTAGGGCAGTAAGTATGAGTTATGTTAATCCGCTATTCAACTACAACACTAAAAACATTAAGCCTTTAGTATGTCAAAAGCATCCCCCCTGCCATCCATACAATAATATGTCCTTGTGTATATGAGGACACTGTATGAGCTTTATTATTTAAAAAAATCTATAAATAAAACAAAATCCACACAGGTGACTTACAAGAAGGGTCTTGTGTGTCACATTCAAAGGGTTTAGTTTTAAATTAGGTGATAACTGTGATTTGAACCCCAGCATTAATTATCTATTATGTATTAGTGTACAGTGCCTTCTAAATAACTTAAACATGATAACCTTTGATAACAAAACCTTTATTTGGGTGTGTCCACAGGTCCTAAACCTGTCAGTGGAGGACAGCCTTTTAGTTGGGTATTGACTGGTTATGGTTAAGATTAGGGATAGTGCTCATGTGTGTTTCCCCCATGGGGGAGGAATAAAGTCAATTCAATAGTTAATAGTTATCTAGCAGGCTGTGCCTCTACAGCAGTAATTCCCAGACGGGGGGACAGGGTCCCTAAGAGGGACATGGACATGGGTGACATGGTGAACATCTGATTAATAATATAATAATTTGATCATAGTTAACAGGATGCTAACCAATTTAAATGTTGTGTCCCTCATTTTTCATCTGCCTAATTGATGGCAGAACAAGTTTGGAAACTGCTCTACAGTAACCTATGAGTTCAAATGGGGATAAATTAAGGGTATGAGACCTTATCACACTCCGGTTGATGTGATCATTTACTTAAAATGACTTGGCACTGATACGAAGTTGAGGATAGAGTTTAAGGGGCTGTTAACCACTGAATAAATAACCAATTTCAACCAAGAATAAGATCAAAACAAAAACAGTGAATTGTCAGCATTGTATTTTACTACAACAGGGATGCTGCCACATGTGTGGAAAAAAGAAAACAACTCGCCATATCTGGATGTATTCTGTAATTCGCCAACTGATGCAGAAGTTTATTACAGTATACAGTTAGAGTTTATTGCAGAGTGGAAAAAGGGACTAGTATGACCTACTTACACCTTTGGCCCAAGTACCAAAAGATGCTGAGAAACAGGCACGTTTAACCTGTGACATTGTACCCTGTCTGGGGAATACTGTATCTCATTGTTATACACTTTGTTTAAAGGGAATAATTCATTCAGTTGTAGGTGTCAAATTGTTACATTGATGGTGTTGCATTGGTGATACAGTGGTTCATTGATTGTGATCCTCTTTATTGATGTCCTTTAATCCCATTTGGCTGACATTGCTGCCGCATAAAGTATCAAGATTACCCTCCATGCTATAGGAAGTCATCTCCTACGAGTCAGAATATTTATATTAATGTAATCGTTGGGCTGTCTTCAGACAGATATAGCATTAGTACTGCATGGAAGAATGCAGCTCCCTCATTTATTTCAATGAGGCAACTTTGTGGACATTTAGCTTAACCTTTAAAAGTGAAGGTTGGGCCAGTGTTCCATTGACAAAACTAATAAATGCAAGTGCACATTCCTAGCACATCACTTTTTACAGTGAGAGACCTGATTTAATGTGTTAATCGGGTCATTGCTGAATTAAAAAATGATGGCTTTGATTAATTTACCGAGAAATACCTGCAAACATATGGATTTTTGACTAAAACAGTGCTTCCCAACATATAGTACAGCTCTAGCAGGGAGTCGCAGACTTCCCTTTCCCTGGTGACAGTATTTTTTAAATTTTAATTCAAAATGAACCGTGCAAATAAACCATGCACACCGACAAATGAAATTTGTTTTTCCTTAGTCTATCACAACCTCTGCGTCTGTTTTATAATGCTTTATTTGTCATATCGTCACCTACATTGATCCTTATCCCATTAGTCCTGTCCCCTGCTGAAAGAAGCATGTCCCGTAACGTTTGCTTCACGGAGCTGGCCATCGTTCGTGATTACACAAATCTATCTAATCCATGGAGAATATCATTGAAAATTCAGTATTTGCACATCACCGCCAACATGTTTTGCTAATTCATTAAGTAAACAACCCAATTTCATTTCAAATCAAATGTCTTTCTATGTATTAACTGTATCAAAAAAAAAACTCACGCTGTTATTGTTATTTAGTTCAGTAATAAACAGAGTTTTTACTATGTGATATGGATTTTTACCATCAGCAACAGCAATTAAAGGCCCACGCAGTGCCTAAAATTTCAGTAAAATTATTCTCATTTGGCAGAAATTAAAGATATAATAATTATACTTTTTTTTATAAGTGTCCAATCACCTGATTGTTGTTTTTCATTAGCTCAGCACCCCCGTGTTTTAAGAATCGCCCACAATAAGTGTGGGATTTTCAGCTGCAACCTGCAACATCACAAATAAATGTTGCTATGTTTTACTCACTTACCAATTTTAATGGGTAAAACAGTGAGGCTAGGAAGGGGGTTAGTGAAGGGGAGGTGGGTGAAAAGAACAATGGAAATGAGAGACAATAGAGGAGAGATGGAGACCAAACTTTTTGTAAGGTCCTCTTGTAATATATCAGAATTTCTACACATTTTCTGCTCTTTATTAAAAAAAATACCATGATATTAATATTTTTATGAGCTTTTTGTGCCTTTAGGTAGATCAAGAACATTTGTCTACATATGTTTATATGTAGAGCCACGTGTTCTGCAGTTTGACTAAAAATAGAGTGGCATCACTCACAATAAAGAGAATTGAGGTTATAATGCGTGAAATGACATCTGAAATAAAGTTGACAGATTACACCACTAGAGAGGAGCTACATCACAATAGAGGGAGCCACTGCTGTGGTGAACTTAAAATTGACATTGCTGTCCTTGGGGCAAAATACATGTCCTTTGGGTTAATCGCTGCCCCTTTCTGAGGTCTTTCTTTGTCGTCCTCTTGATTTTGTCATACACTCTGTACCTGCAGCTGTCACTTTGGTAAATGTATGAAAAGACAGAGTTGACCCATGCAGTAGGATATCAATTGAAGCAGCTTCTCTCGGCTGCCCTGAGCCTCAAGGCTGATGAAGATAACGGCAAATAACAACAAGAAGACTTTGAAACATGTGTGTGCGTGCGTGCGTGTGTGTGTGTGTGTGTGAGACTCAGGCACAGATTTAGATGATGAATGAGTGACCTTGCCTAAAGAGGTATATGTCCCTCTAGTGAGGCTTGATGAAGATGTTGTATAGAGTCTTGCTGTGTGTGTGAGTGTGTGACTGATTTCTGTCTGTTTTTACACTTAACAGACACACACACATATTTTCAAATCTGTGAGCGTCCCTCACATGTATAGTTGGAGTGAAAGCAAAATGTATCCACCAGGGAGCGAAAACACAAACTGGTAGCACATTGACTGGTTTTCTAAAAATACTCTCTTCTTCTCCAAATACTTTCAAAACCAGCAGGAGAATTTTAGCGAGACGTGATATGAAAACATTGGCCGATATCCAGCGTAAGTGGGCTATCTGTGTAGCAGTGTGTGGTTTAATAGTGTTTCTGCTTCTGCTTGCACCTACTTTCTGCATAAGGATGTCACATGCAAGTGTGTGTGTGTGTGCGTGCGTGTGCTGTGCATATGATCATTGTTAACAACTGATATGAGACACCTTATCCCACTGAGTTTGCAGATGCCAGCTGGAGGAACAAGGCTTTATTGCTTCATCGAAATGTCAGTGCACAGCGTGTGTGTCTGCTGTGTGTGTGTGTGTGTGTGTGTCTGGTTGGTGTGTGTGTGTCATTCTCAGGTGGATCAGCTTTTTGGATCCACCTTCGCCGGAACCACAACATTCCATGTTTTATGGATGATTTTATTATCAGTAGTGTTACAGTGTGCATGTTTGTGTTCGATAGTGTCTGCACTCGTATGTGTTTATGTTTGTGTTCGTGGAAGCATCAGTGCATGACAGCACTCTGTTTTGTTTTTCTATTATTCATCCCTCTTCAATGTTTTAGTTAGTGTCACGTCACTGTTGCTGCACTGTGATGGACCAGAGCAGACCAGTGTCACGGAGGATATGTCAGCCGGCTGCCTGCAGGTCACTGAAGTGTGACAGGAAACCACAACCTACCAGTGATGACTCACATAAATGTTCAGTGTTTACATATGCACATTAACTTGTCTACTAGCTTTAGTTTTTTTTCAGGGTTACTTGACATAAAGTAAAAGGCAGCTTTGTTATTCACTGTAGCACCGAGTTTGTTTACAGCACAGCAGCACAGCCAACTCCAGCAATAACAGATACTGACATTTGCCAGTGAACATGACAGACAAAGCAAAACGGAGGCTGGTGTAAATGTCATTAGTTGTCAAACTAAAGACATTTGTGATGGGAAAATAATGCCAATGTTATGATAATTAATCCTGACAGTATTTGCACTTCATTCAATTGTTGTAAACCCCATGTTGGCACAAGATTAAACGTCAAGAGACCCTTGTGGATAGTAGAACACTTTGACAGGGAACCGCACCGTACCATGGCATATACAGTACAGACACATAGGCAGAAAGCTGTTCAGGGAGCATTTGATTTTCTTTGTGTTTTGTTGGTGCAGCATGCAGAGAGGAAGACACACACACAGAGAATCATGTGGAGCGTAGGCTTAATTAGCATTGTGTGTACTAATTTCACAGTGGTTTAAATGTAGCAATGCCACATGGACATTTGTTTATATTTAAAGTTGAGCATGTGTAATTGTTAGGGAGCTGGAGGAATGCCATAGCAATCAATAGATGCGTAAATATACTAAAAAGCAGTATGGAAAATGTCACAGTTTAGTCCAGGACGATGGCTGTGACATATTGACTGTCACTTCTACGCTAGCTCAGTCTGAATATCTGAGGCAAAACAAGCTCATTAAATTTTACTTTTATTACTTTACCAACCAGTCATTAAACTCAAACACTCCATATACTCAACGGATATAGAGTCACAAATTGGAACAGTTATATCCTCTTCATATTTTTATCTTCATTGTTACAAGATTACTTTCTGACAACTTAATTTGACTTATTATCCATTTCATTTCCTATCACACGCAACCTTTTTTGCTCTATTCCTCCACGTTGTTGTTACTTTCTCTGTTTCCCTGCAGCTTGTTTGCTCACTTTGCTCAAGTCCTGTCTTTTCAACCTTACCGGCGTGTCTCATGTTATTGTTTAAACCTTTTCAACATGCTGGGTTATTTGCATGATACTGAGCAAAGAGCATGCTGGGGGCTTTCGTCAACACCAATCCATAGAATTCTAGTAAAGTGATAGAGTTTTTGAGTGATTTTGACAGCGATGGACACAGTAAATTGACAGATGACACTTTGGCTGTGAGATTGGGAGTGTACAGTATTTCTAGGTTTTGGCAGTGAGCAGAGGTGATTGCTCCAAGACAGCAAGGGAAGCTCTGTTTCCTATAAAATGTTATAAAATAAATGGTCAAACATGTACCATTGTATGTACATTGCATTACTGCGTTGCAAACGTTCGGAGTCAGCTGTTTACCACAGAGTGTCTGACACAGATTGATTGTCCTCTCAATCCCTGCTGCAACACAGCGCATTCAGCAGCTTCAATTGATCTCTACGAAGCAGCACAGAGTCATTTTTTTTTACACTGTGTTGAGCTTTGACGGTGATTGGACAAATGCGGCAAAATCGTCACTTCCAGGGAAGCTCAGCGTCTCTGGGAGTCAATGGTGCAGTGTTGTTGGCACAGACACTGGGCTGATGCTTGGTGATATGAGGAACTTTTGATGTCAATTTGTGATTGACGTCATTGTAGAAATATACGGCACCAGAGTCTTTTCTATCTCAGTTGCATGTTAATATTGCGAGTGAAGTCTAGAAACAAGTAGCAGGCCGTTATTGTGCGTTATTTGCTTGGAGGGCAGGATTTATGTTTGAATAACTGGGCCTGAAGAGCTTCCCCTGTTTCCAAGCCCAGCAGCTGCCAATGGCAGTGAGGGAAGGAGGTCTAAGCACAGAAATGAGTCATGAAGGTACAACAGCAAGGTTAACCAAGCACAAAAAGAGATGTGTGCATTAACCTGTATTTTGAAGCAGGTAAAGAAAAGAAAGCACATGGCTTTAATAGAGATTACAATGCAGGATACGGTGAGGGCAGTTCTGAAATGGGTTTGCATGAATGAAGAAAGGTGGGAAAAGTCTGAGTCTAGAAGAACTTCCGTGGAGATGTCCTGTACTGAGGGAAGACCCCCCTCTTCATGATAGCTGCAAGCAACAGTGGGCAAATCTTAAGCATGATATATCCTTGTTGCAGGAAACAGGGGCATACCCAGTTGGTTAGCAGCTCACAGTGTGGGAAGAATAGTGTATTGTGGAGGAAGATGAAGTAGCTCTGGGCTGAGCTCAAAAGAGTCCCTCTGTGACTTCCAGTGAGCTGCCCTGAAGCCAGATTGCTGGAATTCTAGAGAGCACAGGTCTTTACGCAAATAACACCGAGTCACAGTTGAATAAAAGCAACACTAAAAGCCAACGATGGAGATTTTATACACACACATTGTCTTTTAAAATACCTGCACTTTTCAGGTCTTTGGATTTAATATCACTGCTCTGTCTTAGTCGATTAGGCAACTAATCTGTCGTAAGACAGACATTTTTAATGTGTTAATCTTTTTTTTGGTGCTTTTATAAAGCATGAGCTACCAGTCATTAGTGTCTGAAGTCTCATGTTGCCTTATCTAACCCTTTGTTTTTGTAAAGCACTTTGGCTCCACCTGCATTGTTTTCACTGTGCTAAATAAATAAATTAGACTTTTCTTGACTTCAGTCATGAGACTATTCCTTAATATGTTCTGTAATGATCACAGTTAATATTGGCCAAAACACTTTTAGTTTTTTTGTTCAGTTAAATCAAGTGTAATGAATTAGGCAAAGTGTTAGTTGGCCTGTTCTGTTGAGAACAGGCCCGGTAGTTAATTAACTACTTGTTCCATGAGCTTGTCAGACATTTGCGGTGATACCCAGGAAACGGCCACGACAACATTTTATTTGACTGCTAATTAAAAATAAATGTGAATTTAGATCAGCCCCTGTATCCGTTATTTGCGTGCATCTGTGTGTTTGTTGTGACTAATTGAATGATGTGTGCATGGATGTCCATGTATAACTAGTAATGACCAAAAACAATGTGCATTTTTGTGTCCAGGTATACATGTGTATTTCAGACCCGCTCGGGACTGCTAGTCTGCTAGTGGGAATCTGCCCTCACGGCTGCCTCAGCTGGTGATAAGCCACTAATGGACCTCTTACTTGATGTTAGAGGGTTTCTTTCTTAACACACACACACACACACACGAAATCAGAGGAAATCACATGGAATTACATTCATTTCCTTTTATCTTAGCGTTACAGTAAACCCTAAACTTTAATGATTAATGTAACAGGGACCCAATTAAGGAAGGCAAGTCTGTAAAATGTGACTGATTTTTAGGTCCTCAGAACATGAGCTATCCCTAGACAACACACACACACACACAGATTACATGCCAGAGGCTGCACATTACCCACAGTTTACAGAGGTCCACAGGTTAATACCATGAAATAAAGACTCAAATTTAGAGTCAGCTCACTGGTTTCACACTAATGTGTTAACCCCCGCGGAGTGTAGTAATTACTTGCAGCGATGCACCAGTTATGGTCATTGTAGACTAAAGAGAGGAAGGTATGTATCATAATGCTCTTGTTTGTACCCAAATGTTTAAATGCACTTATTGTAAGTCGCTTTGGATAAAAGCGTCTGCCAAATGACATGTAATGTAATGTAATTATGGAATTTGTGTTGAGCAAAGACTAATGTGTCTTTGATTGTGGAAAATTGCTGCAGATGGCTGATAATCATGGCCCAGAGACTTTTAAGGGCACAATGGCACTGAGAGATGATTCTTGAAGGCAGTTGTCACTTTCAGAATTATCATTTGGTGTTTGGTAAGAAGAAAATAATCAACATATAATCCAAATTCATTATCAGGTCTTCTCGCAGAATATATCCATACCATCTAGGACACTATACTATTACAATTCACAACAACTGTCCTTGTGACACAAATGCCAAATTATTTATTGATTTTACATCTGTTGCTACTTTTAAATCTCATTGGATTTTAAGGCTGTGGAAATATTTCTCCAGGGAGAGCAGCACTCACACCTTCCCATAGCATACATCTCTGTCTAAGATAACGCCTCAGGTTGAAATTATTTCTTATCTACATCAGCAGAATGTGTCCAACCAGTCCACTGTATCAAATGCATATGTGGTTCGCCCCAGTGTCTTTTCTTTTGGGTGTTTTATGAATAAATGAGTGACAACTCAATATAGAAAATTAGAGGATGTTAATTTCCTGCTTTGGAAACAAAATGGCTGGCATTAATAAACTGTATTAAATCAGTGGTAGCAGAGCTTAATGCTTCTCAGAAAGGAACTCGTGTTATTATAGAGTGCTGTTCTCATGACACAGTGTAGGTGGGAGAACAGAGAATACAGTCAGCAATTAGTACTGCTTGTCTGGCAGCTTTCTATCTTTATAAAACCAACTGGTTTGCAATAAAGTAGTGATGAAATAAGCAAGAGAACCACATCAGTGGAAATAAAATTAAGGGTTACAAAACAGCTGCGAGCCATCACATTTGTCGTCTTTGGTGTGTGTTTATTGGATTCTGTGCAATTCTCTTCACACGTAGGTGTAGAATTATCTGTTCGCGTAGGCCTTGGAGAAATAGCAAGTTATACAGCTCAGTAACTTGTGCTTAAATCAAATTTATTTTACTTAAATGTGAAAATACAGGTAGAAGTTCACACAGCTGTATATGCACATTCCAACACCTTCGAATAAAAGGCGAGGGGGAAAAAAAAGTGCAACTTGTTTGGTGGCATCGTCTTTACTAGCTGTGCTTCCACCTATAAAACATTTGCCGCAGATATCATATCGTGTTATGTGTGAAATATGAATTATGGGAAGCTGACAATTTCAATATTACACTGCCCGTTATCTATTGTTGACTTTCTATCAGATAAACCAGTTATAGCACTGGCCTTATTTCTATAATTGGATGCCAGTAAAATAACAATCAAGAGAAATGGACTGTAATATACACTCAGCAATTGCAGTGTATGGTCTTTACTCCTCTGAGACTTTATTAGAGATCTAATATAAACTGTCATGGTGGATGTTGCCTTGTGATGGTAAAGAATGGTTTCTAATAAGCAATTAGTTGTCTATAAGGCCCAGTTTAGCACCGGATTACACAATCTGGTGTGGTTACATCTCCTCTCTCCATCA
The DNA here is from genome assembly GCF_019176455.1 of Solea senegalensis. Classification (NCBI taxonomy): domain Eukaryota; kingdom Metazoa; phylum Chordata; class Actinopteri; order Pleuronectiformes; family Soleidae; genus Solea; species Solea senegalensis. Next base: position 10,012,627 of record NC_058031.1, on the reverse strand, counting down.
AGGTAATGAACACACTTTATCAGCCTCAGGAAATGATTCAAACGCTGGCACATTGTGTGTCTGCTGAGTGCATTTCAGCAACCCACAACAATTATTATATTCATTTGTAATTAATCAGTAACACCCACCCCATCATTGTGTATTCTGTCTTTAACATAAATCAAAAACATAAACTTAACTTAATATTTTTGTTGCTCAACCATTAGTGGCAATCACTGTCACGAATCACAAAGTGACCTTTGTAACTCCCAGTGAGATTTCTGCATCTGCCAGCAGGTAGTTTGGCCCAGTCTTCCCGAGCAAACTGCTCTAGCTGTCTCAGGTTTAATGGGCACTTTTTCTGTGATGTCTTTTTCAGGTCTCCATCAATGTTCCATAGGATTAAGATCAGGACTTTTATTTTTATTTTTTTTCTTATCAGCTTTTCTTGGGTGCTCCTACCTGTATGTTTTGGGTCACTATCCTGTTGGAGGACCCTGCAATTGAGGCTGTTTTTTTTTTATTTATTTATTTATTTTTTATTATTATTTTGCCCTGCACAGATCCAAGGCACCCCATACCGTTGCATAAAAGTAGCCCCAAAACATAACCACATAACCAAGCGCCCTCAATGTTGCCCACTGTGCTTAAACACTTTTGACTTGTGGAACAACACGATTTCACACATGAGATGAACAGCGGCATCCTTGTGTGAAGTTACTGTGTTTCACTGTGGCCTCCACCCCTCCTCCTCCCAGCTTTAACTTCACTCATCACTCTCTGACAGTGCCCTCTGTTCCCATCATCATTGCTTCAGGTGCCGGAGGTTGCCCAACGCTAAAACGTAACAATAGGTCGTAAAAAGCTGCTCCTGCAGACAATCTATGGTGTCATTTTATTTTTATTTTTTCACAGGAGCACAGTCTCCTTCAGACAGATGAACACGTCTTCCAATTTAAAGCAGATCTGTCCCATGACAGCCCCTATACTGGAGCCATCACCATTGCTTGGGGTGAGTCTACGCTCACATGTGTCGTATGTGAGCATGACATGGGTTTGATGGTTAAAATGAAAAGGTTGAAAAATTCAAGTCGATGCTGCAAAGCGTAAACTGTAGGTACTGGTATATGGAGGGTTTTATTGTCAGGTCAGTTATTGCTGTTCTACAGTATATGTAAGCTCTGTGCTCATCCATCTCCCACATGATGACAGGATATAGCTCATGCCCAGGACAGCTGTCTGCAGACACTGTTGCCTGACAGATAGGGGCAAGAGAAGAGTGACAGTGACAGAAAATAACAGATCATTTATATTAGAACGATGTAGCACTGCAGCGATAAGTAGATGGAAAGCAGAGGTAAACAGTTTTATCTAGTTTTGTTCAATTTCCGTGCAGACTGCAGTGTGTGTGAGAGAATTTATCTGTTTAGTTTGAGCAGGTGAATACACACTTGGGCTGCAGTTTTTTTTTTCTGTGTGTCTCTGTGTGATTAATGCCATCTTTGTGTGTGTGTTTGTGTGGTTCCCCTGGGGGGATTTTGGCCTGCTTTTGTCCCCAACAGTGGAGGCTCTTCTCTGGGAGTAGCTGAGTTCACAGCATTGCTCCCTGATTGATGGAGTTAAAGAGAAAGGAGAAAAGGCCAACAACTGTGGAGACACACAAACTCATGCACACCTACATATTTTTGTCTGAGGCTGCCTCATCGGTTCATTGTTGGATATATTTCTCACTGAGGGTATACTTCCCCCCCCACTGTGTTTCATGTGTTTGTGCATTCATGAGATTAAGTGAATCCGTAATCATGTAAATGCTCCAGTGAGTCTAAGCAGTAAAACTAGTTACTGATTTAATGTTGTGTCGGCGCACATGTAAAACTGTACAGTATGTACTGTGTAAAAATGTGTGTATGTGTGTGTGTGTTTTTGTGTGTCTGTGTTCACATTTGTGCTTGTAAATCTGAGCACACAATTAATGAGAGGTCAAGTCCCGCTAGTTGCTCTTCTGAGAACCATCGTGGTGTAATTTCATATTCATTAGGTATTCCCTTCCAAGCATTTCTGCAAGAAGATGGCACCATCATTTTATGAATTGCCCTGCAACCAGACTTGATATAATGTGTCTATTCCCCCATTCCCAGCTCTGCATTGTGCACTTACCAGCCTTAATTCAGCGGTGAAACATGCTTCAAGTGCAAAGTCTCTGAAGCAGCTCAAGGTGTTATGCTCTCTACTCAACTGTGCCTGAATATCTCCCATAAAAACATCCCGAAAAAAACAATCTAACTACTTCTGCTCTTGTTCTCCTGTGCCCGAACCCATCCCGGTGCACCACTGTGCATTTTAATAAACTCTAATTACAGTGTATTTCTTTTTACTTCATTTCTGTATTTTCACTTTTGGTCGGACGGTTGTTTAATGTTCACCCACAGGGCTTGCTGACGCCACTGCTGCTGCTGCTGCTGCTGCTGCTGCTGCTACTGCTGTGTTAATTCATAAAAACTCACTGTATTTTACCCTGTATACCTGGGAGGTTAGTATACATCCAACTCTCATTTACATCAGTGACTGGGAGGCATAGTGTCAGTGGAGAAGATGTTTGCTGAATGAGTGTTATTAAATGATGTAGCAGATGAGAGGTGTACGCCGCAGTAGTGTGAAGGTTAAAGCACGCGTAGAACATTGATTGTTATACACTCCCTCGCGAAAATGAAGAGCATGTGTTTCAATATAGGATTTTCTCAAGTGGTTTTTGAAGATATTGTGTTTTTTGTTTGGCCTTCACCAGGCACATAAATCAAGTACTCACCTGTGCTGCACTTGTTTAGTGTCGGTGTCCAGTCCAGGTTGTGGCAGCTGCTCTAATTTAGCTGAATTTCTCTAAGAGAGTGACGCAGTTATGATTTCTTGGGATTTTCCTTTGTCTGTGTTTGTTGATTTAATAATTGAATGAGAGGTATTGAACAGAATATTGTGTTTCTTTCCAGGCAAAACAATAAAGAGTGGAGTCGACACCTTCTGTGCTATAGGAGTTTATGATACTCTGAGAGAGGGTTTCTATTTTATTTAGATAAGGGCTGAAAATGTCAAGTAATTTATTTTGAATAAATCATTCTTTTAGAAAAACAAGATTCTAAAATGACATGTCAATATTTGGTAGCCCACAACCAAACAGATTTTCAGTTTAATACAAACTTCTACATTAGAAATATATAGATATAAATATGTCCATAATTATTTTTTTTATACTTGCAATGAATCTATTACTAATTTTCTTTCAAATAAAGTAATTAATTAAATTTTTAAACAATGACTGAACATATTGATTGGGCATTAGGAGTCACCCAGTCTGCCACTCTCCATGTTTACTGCATCTAAGTCTCCTACGTCTTTTCTCAGCGTTAATCTTAGCGATCGCTGCTTCCCGTCCTGCAGCAGTTTCTAAATCAGTATTCACACAGTCACAAAGTGGCCATGGCTCACTGATTTGAAGCAGCAGCAAGAAGTGTTTGGTTTGCACTAATGAACATGAGTAGCATATATTATTACAGCGCCAAGGCACAAGTCATGTTCTGTGAGTTTATTGGGAGTGGGACTAGCGTGCGAGCTAAGGAGCAACGATGCTGATGCAAGGCTGAGCACAGAGATGGAGATGCTCATTGCTGAAGTTGTAATGCACATGAAAGCACTTGAGAAAGACAATAAACTAGATTTGACCACTTTCTTAGCAAACTCACAGTTTCACAAGTTTTCAGTAGCAAGACTGCAACTTTGTACATGAAGTGAAACTATTGCTATAATTTTCTTTACTGGGGGAAAAGTTTTATATTGACTCGAGGCTAAAAGAAGCTTGTGTCTCTCTTTGCTTCTGTTAAGCAGATTTCTTGGCATTTTTCAGGCATGGCCACTAGGTAAACTAAGCTCTATACCCCGATGGCCATCAATGATGTTCTTTTTTAATTCAACATCTTGTTGTGTTGTATGGATGGTTGTTAGTCTGCTGTTTGGTTTAAGTCCCAGAGAAATGTCTTGTTCTTTCTCAGTGTATATCCATTTAGTCCATCCATCCATCTTCTACATGAGTGTTATAAACTCCATGCAGAAAGGCCCTTGCTCCAACTGGGTCACGAACCCAAGTCTTCTTGCTGCAAAAGCCAGAGTGCTAACCACTACGCCAACCGTGTGGCCCATATCCATTTAGTTATTCTTTAAATTCCTATTAACATTAATCAGTACAGAGCAATATAGGACCTCAGGAGCCTGTTCATTAGCAGGGGCATGTTCAGTATTGGATATCCATTCTGCATTCAGCAACAATTAAGTGAATCACTGACAAGAGCAGTAATGTAATACAAACTGTACCAATGAAAGGTATATATGGAGTAGTTGGAGGTGGACAGGTGGAAAAGAGAGACGCAATGAGAGGCTAAAAATTGTGAAATTGCATTAGCAAGCTTTTCAAAGTTGAGGTCAGAGCCTTTGATGGTTCTGCTGAGTGGAAATCACAAGAAGAGAGTTTGTTTATTGTGCATTCAAGTGCGTCAAGTCTGTGTGTGTGTGTGTGAGAGAAGTTATTTTCTTTATTTTTGAGCTTGTGTACATGTTTGGTATGTCTGCAGTCTCCCTTTAAGCTTTTATGCAAAGATAGAAATTCATGTTTCTCCAAGTCTAACTTCTCTACCTCCCCCTCTGGTAACCTGTTAATGGACACCAGGTGTATTTGTACTGAAATGGTTTCTGATACAAGGCGAGATGCAAGGTGTGAGAAATGGGCCCAGAAACCTCGGTGCAAGGTTGAAAACCAAGAAATATTTAGGTTGTGAATGAATGATAGGACGAGAGTTGATTCTGAAATATGAAACAGTCGGGCTAAGAGAAAGAAAAGTTGTTGTTTTTTTAAAACTGAGAGAGTGCAGAGGGGAAAAAAGAAGCCTTGTTGAGTCAATATCCACTCTCCCCATGGCTAAAACACTTCTCTAAAGCTCTCACACCGGTCTGGTCTCTCTCCTGCTTTCTTTGTTTATTTTTATTTGCCTCCTCTGCTCCTACTTTCCCACTAACAGTGAAGGTAAAACAAAATAAAAAATGATTGCTGCTGCAAAAGGACCTGACAAGAAAGTGATGCAGAGTGGCCATCCCAGATGGGTGGTTTTTCCTTTTAAAGGAGTCAGAATTAACTTCAGAACATGTTGTGTGTAATTGTGCTTGGAGACAAAAACAGACACATGTTTGTATGTTTTTTACACTTTACTTACTGTTCACCTTTATGTCAGTCACACCATTAAATTATTAACCATATTGACTGATACTGATATTTACTGTTGCATATACTGTATGTGTGCATCTCCATAAGTAAGAAAACTCTTCTCATCTATGTTTATTCATTTATTAACATATAGGAATTGCCTCATCAGTGGATGAATGTCTAGACAGGTACAGCTCTGTATATTGTTTTGCTACTTCAATTAGCCAGTAACAAATTACAACTCTTACTCTTAAATGCACTTCAAATCACAACATGCTGGGTAAACTAAACCTATACTTAAAGGTTGGGTTGCAGATCCTGGAAGAACTGTTGGAGCTGGCTACAGCCGCTTTCGTCAGACCTCCCTCAAAGCTACGCCTCCAGAACACAGGAACGCACAACCAACACAGATTCATGAGCACTGCGCCGCATCTGTAACCTTCGGTAATTTTTCCGGTGACGCTAACTTTTTTGGACGAAAAAACAACAAATACCCTCCATTAGAAACAGCACCGTCATGTCATGACTTTGCGGCCCTTTCTGGGCGTTCAGTTGACGTCACCATTCAAACACAGCACCAACATTCACTCTGGTCATGGATCTCTCTGCATCAGCCTTTTTCTTGGCAGTATTTCGTCTTTCGTTTCTGACCATCACCTGTTGTTCTGACCATCACCTGTTGTTCTGCTATAACGTTGCTGCAACTGTCTCGTTGAAAGTTTAGGATGCGAGCGTTGCCAGTGTGAACAAAACAACAAAACACCAGCACTGCTTTAAATGAGCACAGCCAACCTTTCCTGTATGAAAAAAAAAAATGCACATTTTTATTCAAGATGTATGCAGTTTGCATGTGGTAACCTAGATTCGCTGCCCCTGGTTGGCACTGTTGCACAATAATGACACGTTTTCCTTCCACATTTGTCTTTAAAATTGGACTGTTGGGCGTTCAACGTAATCAATATATCTTAGGTAACAAAATTCATCTCAAACCAGACAAAAAAAAACAAAGAAAAAAAAAATGTAATGGGAAAATGCCTCTATTATACAATAAAATACAATTGTACTGTTATTTTTGAAAAAGTCTGCTGTTCTCTTTCAGAGGGAGCTGGTGTTCTCTGTGCCCTCAGGAGAAAATTACCCGACTCCTTTGTTCTGACTTGATTAAATACATTTCTTCCAGCAGCACCCTGTTCTTGAGTATATGCACTATGTTTAATGTCTTCAACACACACAACTCAGTCTCCCAAACACACACACACACACACTTCACTGCCAGAAGAAGCTGAACAGTTTAAGTAAAACTCAAGGCTTAACCACCGATCCAGTTTGCTGAACTTTCTGCTCTATCGACACTTCTGCTGAGATTAAATAAAGCCTAGCTCCTTCCTTCTCTCTCTCTCTCTCTCTCTCTCTCCCCCATCACTTTTTCCTCCCTCCTCCTCGTTTTTCCATTACCTCCTCTCCACCCGTTCTCCATACTGCTGCTCGCGTGCCCTTTCATATGCATTCCGGATTATCATCAAACTGTGATTCTGTTTGTGTGTATGTGTATGCATGAGATTGCACATGTGTACTTATTCATGTGTGGGAATGCCTGCCTGAGATTCCCATTTATATCTCCACTGATCAAATCCGTGTTGTGGAATCCAGAAGAGGCATAAGAGGTGCGGGAAGAAGGAAATTTATGCCAGTGGTGATTACATGAGCTCACTCACTCCTCATTTTATTGGTACTCATTTCTCCGTCTCTCCTCATTCTGAGCATTTACCGGAGTTTCTCATGAGGAAATTATTTGCTGTGTGACAAAGGATTGCTGACACGTTTGCCTGTTTGTTGGCTTCTTACCATGCAAATTGTTGACATTGTATTGTCACACATCCAGACATATGAGACATATAGCGTATGTATGTTATTTGCAGAACACAATGTAGAGAATTGATATTGCATACATAAATCAGGTAGATGTTAGGTGTTGATGTAATATATACATACTTCCTGTTAACCATTTTTATTTTATACCACAACCATATACACTACCTAAAGAAACAATGAAATGTGTTGCAGATGGCAATTTCAAAATTGAAGCTGTATATCTGTTTCCACACGTGAATTTATGTAACTTAATTTTATTACGATATTTTGTTTTCTGAACAACATCGTTGTCATTGTGAGTCGTTTATTTTCCTTCTCCTATTATTATTATTATTAGTAGTAGTAGTAGTAGTAGTAGTAGTACATTGATTACTAGACTTTTACTAGACTAGACAATTATCCTGACCAAAATAATTGCGATTCATGATATTATTGCGATCTGTCTGCACCAGCACGAGGTTTATTTGCTCCATATATAACAAATAAATAATTAAAACTGAATCGTTTTGGTTTGTGGACAAAACAAGATATTTGAGAACATCATCTTTCCAGGTTTGAAAAACACTCAATCCACATTTTCTGACGTTTTATGGAGCAAACGATTACTCAATTCATCGATTATGAAAATAATCTATGAATTAAAAATAATTAAACTTACTGTGAGTGCTTTTTATCACGATGAGTGATAATATTGTTTATTGACACATCACTACTCTAGAGCTAGACATTAGCAGTGTAGGTACAATAATATAGATTCCTCTGTCTTTAAATGCCGCTGTGATGTAATGATGTGAGCCAGTGAGTGTCCCACACTGTGTAATACTCCAGGTTAGGCCACCTATTTCAAAACAAAGGTGGCCTCTGCTAAAATCATTAAAACTGCAGCATGAATAAATGAATAGAGCTGGAATATTCACTGTGAAAGAAAGCAGAGTCATTATTTCAAATAGAAAATGCTAAATTTTTAATCAGTGAAACTTTTGATAGGCTTTCATCTGCAAAACTGTGATTGCAATAGTCATAGTAACACATTCCAGTGTGTTACATAACCTTTGGTATTATAGTTTTAGTTGGCAGACTTATTTGTGTCCCATTACACTTTTGAGTGAGTTTTTGTTTCAGTACCACAGGGAGTGAAGGTACCGTTCAATTTTTCATTGTGGTAAGACTGTGTGGAATCTTGGTTTGCCAGTGGAGCAGGTACTTAATCCATGCACAGGAGGTGCAGAGTAAGCAACTGAATATTTAATGCACCTTAAATTGAATTAGCTTTGCATAACATGCTTGGTTACCCTGTTGCTCTGGTCTTAAAAAATGCATTGTGTTCAAGATGGTTCCCTGATATCAGACCCAGAGAAAGCCAGAAACGGTAGCTTTATCACTGTCGTCACGCCACTTATCACGCAGTAACTTTGCAGTGTGTGGAGATTTACTAAAACCCCACATCACCTTAAAGGCAAAACACAGTGTAAGACACAAGGAACCAATTGCTGCGTACTTACAGAACTTTGATAAGCACTTTGTTGAAAACTGAGCCTTATGCGGCAATTATTTAAAAAATATCTCATGGTTCAAGTGCATTGTGATTGATTTTGTTTGGTACTTGCGGCTGTGGCAGTGGCTGTGGCAGGATAGTTAACATACAGTAATACAGCATAGTTTCTCTAAAACCCGTACAAACAGCTTAGGTCGTAGAGCTGTCACCTTCACCTCTTCATTCATTCTCTTCCTCTGTTTGAGCCTCATTCTTCTCTAATAAAGATCTCTGTCTGAGCCAGTTTAGGGGAGGGTGAAAGTCTGTGGACTCATGTTAAGCACAGGGGGGATTTTCTGCTCTCTCTATGTCAAGCTGCAGGGTTATGTGGGGTTATGGGAGCATTAGGGAAAGGAGAAAAGGTCTTAGCGATGCCGTCTCCCAACTGTTCTCATCAAAGAATATTGAGAGAAGTAGACCGGAAAGAGGAGAAAAATTAAGAGGCATCAATAAAGATGAATTGTTAATGACAAACAACTGACAGAAGGGAAAATGACCAAATAGTGTCTGGGTGAGGTTGGACAAAACGCTAAAGCTCAGCATAATGGCTAAATGTGTGTCCTTCCAAAACTGGTAACTGGTAACTTATGTGACACCTGTGTGGATTAGGTGTGATTATATTTTAGACACATTTGCAGCTTAGTTTGGGTTTAGGAGTTGACTGCTACTAAACACGTCAAACCCCTGCTGACTTCCGTTTGTGATGTTTTCATGTTTTTCTTTTCTACAGAGTCTCTATGGAGAGTACAGTGTTTGTTATATACAATCATTTGTAAAAGATTAACAAGTTTGTTAATGCTGAGTTTTGTACCTTAGTATTGTAAACATAGAGATAATTACACAGGAAGTTCACATTATTTTAATACTTGACTGATATTTTGACCACATTTGGCACTTTTCAATAATTGAATCCACTATTTGTTGATTCTCCAATTTAATACGTGTTATTGAGACATTTCAAATTTTAATGGAAGTCTTTAATGTTTCACGCCTTGGTATTTCATCGACAAAAACAGTATTATTTATAAAATATATATATGAAAATATGTCACGCTGTCATAAAATGTCCTGTTTAGTTGTTGTAATCAAGTGCTAATGCTGTCACTCACTGACAAATGTGTCAGCTGTGTGTATAAGCTGGTCTGACACTTGTTAATTAAATAAAATGAATCAATCATTTCTGTCTGTATGTCAGTGCTGTTGTTGTGCAGCACCCTCTGTGGAGTTGTGTCAACTATTCCTGACTGCAGCAAGAAAAATAGTGTGATGTTGTTTTCGTCATGATTTAGCCAGTGATTTCCAGCCCGCGTTCTTATGCGCTCTCTCATTGTGCTCTGCGCTGACCTCCGGCAATGTGAAAAAGCGTGAAATTAAACAACTCCCCTGTGACGGCAATCCCTGAAGGCCCCTGCATTTCACTGTGAACTTCTGGTCGAGCAAATAGTGTGCTTTCACTCTGGCCAGGACAGCTGTGTCTTCAAGGGGGCCATTGCGAAAAAGAGCAAAGCAGTGCAAACCTCTGCAGCCTCCCTGACAGGATGAGCAGCCATGTGGAAAAAGAGCTGTGTTTGCTACAGACGTCCACTGTTTCACCACCGGCCTGCATAGTAATCTGTGTGCCTGGCCTTCCTTTGACCTACAGGTTCATCCCAAGACCCTGAAAAACCTTGTTTAAGTCAATGTTACTCTGCAAGGCTCTTATTCCCTTTTATTTTCTCATTTAAAATTCAGACAAGAATAGACCAACAAAGCAATTTTTCAGATAAAAGCACTGAACCGACAGAAAAGAAATGTGGATCTCCAGATGTTGATTAGCATCACCAAATGCTTTGTTCTCACGATTTCTTTGAAGAAAACGGACTAATAAATACCTGGACCTAGCACCATCAGCCAAGGACCAATGGCTAATTATGATTGAATGAAGTCGGTGGTGGAGTGGTTAGCACGCTTGTCTATGCAGCAAGACGACCCGGGTTTGTGACCCGGGCGGAACAAGGGCCTTTCTGCAGGGAGTTTGCATGTTCTCCTCATGTGTGCGTGGGTTTTCTCTGGGTTCTCCGGCTTCCTCCCACAGTCCAAAAACATGCAATATTGTATTGTATGTATTTAATATCTAAATTGACCAGAGGTGTGTGATTGTGAGGGTGTTGTTGTCTCTGTATGTGGCCCTGTGATGGATCGGCGAACTTTCCAGGGTGTACCCCTCCTTTGCCCTATGTCAGCTGAGATTGGCACAGCTCCCCCCGCGACCCTCATGTGGAGGATGCATGGAAGACTTGATAGAAGAATAAGGCATAAATATAATAAGGGCTAGGTTTAGGGTGATATTGACATTTACACAGCAATAAAATGACTCTATCAGGGCGAACTACTATGGAAATATGAATTAAAATAAATGTAACATTTTTCATTCTCTGGTAATGCCAGTGTTTATTGGTCCAGATGGTTAGTCTCTCTAGTGGTTCAGGGAGTAGAATTTGCATAGATTATAATAATAACCATCATGCATCAAATGTAGTATCACACCTCCCCCATCCTTTTCACTTGTTCCCAAGCTAAAGCTGCTGCCATAGCCACCGCTAATGTTTAGTAACACGTGTACCTACAGAAATTGTCTCTATTTAATGGAGCGAGTTAACATTCTGGACCACCGCAGTCACCTCAACGTGTCCCAGTGGCCTATAAAGTTTTTCCATAATGATGCAGGAAAGAGGACTGCATTTCCACTGTGGGTTAGCAGAGCATGGTGAACTGTAAGGATGAGCACAGGCCAACAGCTCTCCTGCTGCACAGAAAAAAACAGCTCACCCTCTGTTTAGATCAGGTCCCTGGTTTCCCATTAAGTCTGTTTACTTACTGCAGCTGGAAATGTGTGTGTGTTTGCTTATTATTGTGTCTGGGACCAGAAGCACATCATCTCTTAATAGACACATTTCAACTGTAGGTAAAACGTGAAGGGAATCTTTATTTTCCTAAATCATTTCAGAGGACAATAATTGTGGTTACTTACTTAATATTCATATGTTGATGGAGAATCTGAGGGGAAGTCACCCTTGGATTGTGATCCTTGGAGCTGTGATTTCATTCCAAAATATCAGAGGAAATAAGTGTCACCCACGTTGTTGTTGTGTCTTCAGCTGTGGATATCTGGTAATGCAACTAATATCACCCTGGGACTTTTGAAACGAAACTGACCAAGTTTTATCACGCACCAGATGGTGGTTCCATATGGCGGAACGATACAGTATAGGCAGTAAGTGTTGCACTATTGTGGTTTCATGGCCTAATGTTTCATTTTAATATATTTTTGGTAAATACTGTATGTTTTAATGCACCTCACAGCAAGAGGGGTCCTGGTTCATGTCCAGGTTTGGGCCTTTCTGTGTGGGGTTTGCATGTTTTCTTTGTGTTCTCTGGTTTGTTGCAGAAAAAGTCCAAAAACATGCAGAAGTTAAATGGACACTCTAATTGCGTGTGAATGTTTGAGTGAATTTATGTTCATTTCTATACGTTGGCCCCGTGGTGGACTGGCATCCTGTCCAATGTGTAACCTGCTTTTCGCTCTATGTCAGCTGGGCACGTTAACTTGTCATATCATTTTCTCCCCTGTCTGTAATGTACTAACATGTTACCAAAACAGTTAGGATCTTATTTGAAATATAACGTTAAACCTGTGGGGAAATATCACTACTGTATTTGTCTCTCTGTACCAAAAACTTAAAATTCAGCATATAGGCAGGCCACAAAGTTATGCTTAGCCCTATCAGTACATTAGCTGATAGCAGCTGATCTTAGTGCCAGCCCAAAAAGCTGATAGCTCAACTAATTCCCCTCTTTGCATCCAGTTTCCAAATCTCACAGTTTTAAGCTGCCTGCACACCCTGGCTTCCTCCTCTGTAAGCTGCTTTGCCACCCACCTCCACCCCAGCTTTCACATCCCTTCACGTGCTCTGTCTGACTCCATCAGTTTCATGTCTGTCGTCAGCGATGCCTACCATGTACTGTACATCTGCACCATATGGAAGTTATGTAACTTCCATATGGTGCAGATAGGGACAAGAAATCTTTGAAGTGTGTCTGACTGAAATCTATCTTGTGCGTTAAATAAAGCCTCAGGCTACAACAAGTCATGTTAATTATTTTTATATATTCTAACATATAGGTGGAGCACACTGGACACTCTAAATTGACCATAGGTGTGAATGTACTGGGAAAGGGAGGGGTGGACAGAAGAGTCCTCAATTTATCACAGTCGGCAGTTTTGCCACTATATGTTGTTAATTCTTATACACAATGGTATTTTAATTAGTGATAGTGAATGTGTTATCTGCATTTAATCCATCCTTATTACACATATTCAATAATAATTTGTGATGTGAATAATTATTAGAACTTAAATTATATGATTGTTAATGAGCAGATAAAACTAAGAACATACATGAAGTCACATATTCATGATTTTACTGAAACGGACTTCACAGTCATATGTTGTGAAATTGTCCCAAAGGATGATACAGAGAAACAGGCAGATGATACATCATGAACAGAGATCTGTTCATGATGTACATTAATATTTGAGGTAGCTCCAGTTGAGTCTAATTGTAGCTGACTTTATACAGAAAGCTGCAAGTTCCCATGGTCTTATCCAGCTCGCCCACCCTCTGACTTCTCCTCCTGCATAGCCATTTTGGTTGTACTAAAACATAATGTCAGCTGCAACACAGATTGGCACAAAAAAACTGTGTTTTGAAGATTATGTGTCATTATGACTGAAGTCGTAAGCGAAATGTCAAATACTTTCAAGGCAATCAATTTTATTCCACCACCCTGAGAGACAAACTGAGCTGCAGTAGGGAACTAGGGATGGGCAATAAGTTATCATTTGCGAAAAATTCTCCACAGTAAGATTTTGCAATCGCACGATAATAGGTTGTATGTGCACAACGGAATCCTGATAGACTAGTTACTTTTGCTGTTTGCACTACCTTGCCACTGTCAGGAGAGTTTGAATAAATGCAGAATCTGTTTTCACATTGTGTGTTTGATTGGAATCACTACTGTTCTGCAGCAAAGGTGCACTACTTACATTTATAGTGTTAGTGAGGCTCTCAGGACTCAATGCGTTGACAGATTTATAGCCAAAAAATGGATGGAGTTGTGTGTAATAATGTCAAATAATCATCATTGCAGTAAATACCAGAGCATATCAGAATAACATTTTTAGTCCATAAACCCATTCCTAACTACAAGCCAGTTTTTTAATAAAATAAGAGATATTATCTGGTTTTTATCTTTGTTTTGGTTGAGGCGGATTCCTTCACTTTGCATATCAAAAGCATAGTGTCTGATGTTCAGAATATAGTGAAATATTTACCTGTGATGCCTGGAAGACAGCATCTCTCAGTTCAGCCATATACTATTCTGTGCTTCCTTAAAATCTCTATTTGATCTCTCTCTTCCTCTCTCTGTGAGTTCCTCATCTATACTTCATGTGTATAGTGTATCATCGTCATGTTCGTTATTTTACCCCTGCAACCTCGTTGCTGAGCGATCTTTGAAGGTGTGTGAAAAAAATAATAATGATCTGTTGTTGAATTGGCGTTGGATGAATGATTGTAGATGTTCAAAAGGATGAGAAGAGCAGCCTGTGGTAGTTGCAGGCCTGGCTAAATATTTGTTATCCACAGTTTGTCCATGTGAAAGGACTGAAAGGACGTTTCATTTGCAATAATTATTACTTAAAGTTTAACTCTTACCTAAAGGTTGAACAGAGAACCAAAAGACATTTCTGTTTCAGTAGTTTGTTATGTGCTGTATACATTACTGTGCTTTGTTGCTTTTCATCATTGACATTTGGATTAAAATGATGTGACTGAAAGTTGGTCTTATATATTAGCATATAACTGTCAATGAGTTGAACTCATACAACATGTGTATGTGATGCTCAAGCATGTCTTGAATAAACCTGGTGTAATAGACGTCTTTCACAGCAGATGTTTTACCAGTGACTTTAATTAGGGTTCCACTTCAGTTTTGAGAAAGCGAGTGACGTGCCGTTGTTCAAGTGTACACTAACACTTGACACTTTAATGCAGGGGGGTCAAACTCAAATGGCCTGGGGGCCAATGAGCGTCTAGTCTGGTCAAGAGGGGGCCAGTGGGGGGGAAAAAAGCAACTGTTCAGTAGCACTAGCTTAAAATTAAAACACAATATTCCATCATGATATCGCAGTTAAGATATTCATGATGATATTTCACCAAATTTCAAAGTAAAAGTGTTGATATGGAATGACGTACACTTCACAATAAAAACATATTTAAGATGCAAAATGTATCTATTAATATCAAAAACTGACACCAAACAAGCTTATTTATTATTTATGAATGGTATATGTCACTTAATAATGTGATAATTATGTCAGAAGATAACTTATTATTATTGTTGTAAAAACATTGTGGGCCACTTAATTTGACACCTCTCCTTTAATGGACGTCATCTTCAGTAGTTGTGTTGTGTTTCTCTGAAGAATACTCTAACAACAACGTTTCAGGTTGTCTGTGTACTTAATGTGATCAGACTTCTTTGTCTTAGGCTTGACAACTCGCAAAATGATGCCTTTGAATGCTTGTTTTCAGCAAATCACGGTCACACTCTCCCTTTTATCAAACAAAAGCACAACTGTATACTTGAAGTTGAAATGTACCTAAGCAAGATTCACACACTGCCTCGGCCTTATTTGCCGTATAGACTACTACCTTCTCATTCTTCCAGGAAGCGTGAGATGGCTGCGAGTTATTTTGTTTGTGTGCTGCCCGCATGACGTTGCCTAAAAGCATGAGTCCCCACTCACAGTGACACTGCGCAAAAATAGAGGTGCAAGACAATTTGCTGCAAGAGGAGCGAAAGAGTGGGTGGCATATTGATTTAACAGTGTTAACTAATGAGTAACACGAATGGCTGATGAAAGATGTAAATAGCTTGTCATTCAATTTGCCAACAATCCTCTTCCGTGCAGGTTCATCTTCTCCTCCCGCTGCAATCAGTGGCCTGAAAGCTCACAGATATACACACAAAGGCAGCAAGAGTATGAATAATTTAGTGCTAATGGAGAAATAAATAATCCCCTCATTCGCTAAGGGGTAATTGATTCAGGGGAAGAGTTTGCCCCTCTGCCATCGCTCCCTCCATCTTCATCTGCTCTTCCTCCTCTCTGTCATCCCGCTATTCCCACATTCTGCCTGTCTGTCTGCAGACTGCTCTCTCCCCAGGGCTTTGGTGTGTTCCATTACTGCTCACCCTGCTCATGACAGCTACTATTAACCTTGGAGGTGTATGTGTGTGTGTGTGTGTGTGTGTGTGTGTGTGTGTGTGTGTGTGTATTAAGTATCTGCCAGAGCTTGTTCTCGGGCAAGCACACTGAGAGTGAGACAGAATGTGTGTGTGTGTTGTACATATGCATTGGTTTGTCAGTGGGTTTCTTTGAGTGCTCAAAGAAGAGAGAGAGACACAGACAGACAGACAGACAGGTGGATTAAAGGAGTGAGAAAGCTTGCTTGGAGGTGTTTCTTTGAAGGTGTGCGAGTTTGTGTGTGCATTTCTTACCTCTTTAGGACCTTTTCTGGCATAAACACGGACCTCGTCAGGACCAGTAGTCCTCATGGCGATCAAATTCTGGTCCTAATGAGGCGGAACTTCATATTTGAAGATCTGGTCAAGTTTAGGGCCAAGAATGAAGTTGTGGCGAGGATAAGGTTAGGGTTAGACATTAAATACTTATAGTTGTCTAAATGACTGGAATTCAATGCAGTCTCCTCAGAAGACTAGCTGGGGAGGCCGAAGCCTGATCCTGAGGCAAAATCTAATTTCTGAGACTCTAGTGAAAGCTGCAGTGCACACTTCTGCATAACTTCTGGTGATTATTTGTTTGTGGTTGTTGTTGCTGATGTTGTTTTTCTTCCTGTGTTTGGTCATGAGCAGGAACAGCATGTAACATTATTTGTATGCCTTCATCAAAAACGGGCTCTGTCAAGCAATACTATCAGACCTGAATTGGGGATGCATTTGTGTGTAAAGCTGTACCGAGCAGTAGAATTCACTTCAGTCATACTTTTTAAACCTTTTTAAAACTGCTGTGCAGGGATGTTGCCAAAGGTGACAAAGGAAACACAGAGAGTCATGTGGAGCTGATGCCCCTTTACAGCATTATGAACTCATTTGGTTTAAATGTAACAGACATGTGTTCATATTTTAAAGTTACACACTACAGTTTTAAGGTTAGGGATAAGGTTTTGGTTAGGCTGTACATATATATGTATATATATGTATATATATATATATATATATATATGTATATATATATATATATATATATATATATCTATATATATATATATATATATATATATATATATATATATACATATATACATATATACATATACATATGTATATATATGTATATGTATATGTATATATATACATATGTATATATATATGTATATATATATATACAGTATATATATATATCCTTCTCTCTCTTCCACTCATCCACTCTCACTTTGTTCCACCCTCGACTCGAGCCAACTCCCCATAATGAAACTCTAATGGTCTGCCATTCGTTTCCGCTCTTTGCTTAGTGAGGTGATGCAGCAAGGGCTAATGGCTCTGTTTGTGTGTGTGTGTGTGTGTGTGTACATGTTTGTGTGAGTGTCCGGGACTATATCACAGATTGGGAGACAGTGGTATCATCAGCCTATGGGCCCTATAACATTCCACATGCTGCAGTAGCCAGGTGCCCTCTATAACTCTAGCTAATGTCTCAATACCACCCTATTTACTGCTGTGAGGTGAATGTTAGATTTAAGTGTGTGACTATGTGTGTGTATGTACGTGTTTGTGTTGGCAGGAGAGAGAGATGATCCTTGAGGGAAAGGAGATAGATGGAATAATGCATGTTTTGAATATTATTACTATGCAAAATCTGGATGGGATATTGGGAGGCATTCAAGCGCTGATGGGACTCAGTAATGGTAGCAGTGTCTGGGGCTGGACACACACACACACACGCACAAACACACACACACCTTCTATACAAAGCTGACAGGCATAAATGACTTAGATTAATGATACTGCAAACATTGAGGAAATACAGGTGGTTCATTTTCTTCAAACTCTGTGTCTGTTTTCTCATTTGATGATTCATCTCCGGGCACCTTAACCACTGTGCATGCGTGTGGTCATATGTGTGTGCACATGTGTATGTGTAACCCATCACACTGCTTTTGATTATCAATGATAGGCAGCGTAATGAGGTGTCATAAAATCAGATTAATTCGGAGCTGGGCGAGAAACCAACGCCAGATGCTGCCTGCCAGCCTCACACACACACACACACACACACACACACACACACACTTGGTGTGGCAAGAGGGATGATATGAGGTCTATTGTCTCAATACGTCTTTTGTGTGTATGCACACCTGCATCAGCTCTTGTAAAGGTTAATACAACTCCGTCTCTGTGACAAGATCAATACTTCCTTTTATTGTCTGTCTCCACACATTCAATTTGAGTTCACAAATGAATTGTTTTTGTACAATTAAATATCTTATCTCTACCACGTTTTGGTCTGCCGATCGCATATTTTACATTCCTATAAGGAGGAGTCTCAAAATACAGGGTTGAGAAGTGATGAATAAGAATACGGTAATGACAGGTGACACTGCTGATGAGCAGAAAAGAGATGGCTACAAAGATCTACAGTAATTGCTTGTATGAGCAGCGTCAGTGCTTATCTGTGCTAGTATCTCTACTCTCCTGGATGAGATGCTTGACCATCAAAGATGATCTCCTTTGTTGTCTACTGAGTCAGAAGCAGAGAGGCTCTTTAGTTTGATGCCGCCATGGTTTGGATTTCACAGAGGTCATCCCTCTAACCACTAGGTTACAAACTGGCGTAAAACACTTTTTGATCATTGTTAAATGTCATGGGACAAATGAGTAGACCGGAACAACTCATTGACAATGACAATCATAGATCACCAGCAAAGAGAAAATTATTTTGGCCATTTTATAGACTGAAAGGACAGACTGCTGACACATTTCAGATTAGATCATTTGCATTAATGAGTAGATGCAAATCTTCCTTATATTAGCAGTGTCTTATGAAAACTTTATAAATAGAACGACAAGTGTTACATATCCTTCTTCTTTCCGAAGAAGAAAAAAAAAAAATATGTTGAACAATCTGGAAGTCATCTTTGTCTTTCTGTGGCTCTATCGATCGACTCATATATTGATCTGACACGCAGCTCACTAATTTCTGTCTGGTTGCCTGTAAGCGCCTCTCAGTATTCAATTGCGATATATAATGGACTAAATGAAGGAAAAGGTCAGTAGCTGTTGGCAAGTAAACCATTTTCTTTGTGACAAAAGAATGGCATAGGGATGATATGCAGGAGCAGAGGGCCTCAGTGTGCTGTACTGTATATGCTGTGTGGATCTCTCTCTCTCTCTCTCTCTCTCTCTTTCTCTCTCTCTCCCTCTCTTTCTCTCTCTCTCCCTCTCACTCGCTCTCTTTCACACACAGAAGCCTGTCTAATTAATGCAGGAACCTGCTGGCAACCGAGAACTGACCTCAAAAGAACTCTCTCCTCTTTCCGCTCCTCGCCTCCCTCTGTCTGGAACTTTTTACCATTTTTGGAAATTTGGGTTGTCAGAAAGTGTAGCTACCTGTAACCTTAGCCATCAAATCTAAATCTTGCAAAGTGCCTTCTTGAGCCAGATATTAACTGTCTCTTTGTTTTTTTTTCCCCCTCCTGTTGTCATTGAACAGGAAGCCTGTCTGTGCCTATTATTAATCCCTGTTCGTACATTTGTGTGTGTCAGTCTGTACTCCAGTAATTACTGCTAAGCATCCCTCTGCTATATCCTCAGCAGTCCCTCTGCAGACTGCATTATTGAACGAGACATTATTGTACTTAAATGGGGGAATATTCTTTCTTCTTCATTCTTTTATCACATCTATTTCTTTTCTCTGTATTTGTGTGTGCGAGAACATGTTTAACTTGGAGGTACTTTTAATAAGGGTTTTTGAAATAGTCTGCGTATGCATTTGTGCACGATGCAGTGCGATTGTGTGTGTGTGTCTGTCAGGCTTTTGATTCTTAAATATTATTCTCCTGTCATTACTGATCTGATGATCCAAAGGGCGGACGTTGTCGCTCACCTCCCGCTTGCACAGTAATGAAAAAAAGGGCTCATATTATGAAAATAACCTCTATCTGCCACCAACACTGTGCCAGGCCAGAAGAGAAATGGGAGGACTTTGATGTCTCTGTTTCCTGGTCAGCTTTCTGTGCAAGTGGCCTGGAGGTCTGGTTAAAGATAGAGATGGAGAGCAAACACATCGAAATTAGACCGGGATGATTACACACCGCTCTCAACTTCCACCACGTTATTGAAGAACTCCTCTGACTGACACTTCTCACTTTGTTTTGGAGAGATGAAGATGGAAGGGTGTAATTACAGAGTGGGTGTTCCAGAGAAAGAAAAGAAAGGAAAAGAACAAGAAAAAGAGGATAGAGAGTGACTCATTGCCTGCATTTATATGTAATATGTAGTGCAGGCTAATTTTTATTTAATTTTTTTTCTGCAGCTGCTCTTGTCTTTTGACATAGTGGATCAAACCCAAAGACCATTTCTGTATATACCGATTTTGTTTATGTATCCCTGTTACATTCCAGCGTACTTTCATCTCACTTTCTCTTTGGTTTATTATTCACCCTGTACATTAGTTTATCTTTATCTATTTAGCATGAGGTGTGACGAGCATACATTATTTATCTGTTCATTTAAGGAAAGCAGTGGGGTGTGAAATTACCTGTAGCCAACAGCCCACATGATAAATATGGCGCATTTTAGTTTCCCTCTGATTCTGTCAGTATAACAACAGAGTCAGGCCACACTCACCAGTTTCCTCATCTGGGGTTTTTTTCTTTTCGTTTTGTAACAGAAATGCATGTTCCAGTCAAGTGTTGAGTTGCATTCCAAGTTGCTCAACTTCAGTCAGGGAGAAAACAGAAATGTGAAAGGACTGGAATTATATGGTGACTGGAAACAGGATTTCTGTTACAGGAGAGAAAGTGGGAGCAACAGAGTGGCAACTCTTTTACTGTACGTTTGTGTTTGTAGCTATGGAAATGTGTACAACAGCTAATTCATCAAAACCACAGGCAAGCTCAGCATAAAGGAAGCTTGCATTTGCTGGGATGAAGAAGTCAAATATTAGGTTTGTTCCAAAAAAAAAGGTCTGTCTGTCTTGGTTAAAGAATTTTGCCATTTAAAAAAAAGTATGGTAATCTAATTTAACATATCTTTGAATTTGTTAATATTAACATTAATATATACAGGAGCCAAATATAGTTAAATAAGACTAAATCAATCTAGTTTATAAGCATAACCACACAAAACACTTATTGGAGATATTGTAGACAATGAGCATCTTGCTTTCCTCTCTATCTTTATGTAATTCATGTCTCACAAATGCATATCCATGATTTGACTCTTTCCCCTGCAGTCCTTGTGCAGTTTTTTCCATGAAAAAAAAAATCATTCAGCAGTTAAGGTTATGGTTAAAGTAAAGGAAAAGTATTTAGTACCACATATATGTCTACTATAGTAGTACTACTATTAGTGTATGTGTGTCATCAAACACATCATCACCTGCTGCTATCTTTATTGTTGTAATTGTGTACAAATGCATGCTTTTTTAATTTTTTTCAAATAATTAATGTGTTTTTTTTCATACAGTTATTCCTCACCTAAACCAAGAGTCTAAAACTATGAATTGATCATTTGGGCTATACTAATACAATTGATTGAATGTGATTTTTATCATTGCCTGGTGTTTCGTTGTGGTCAAATGGTCCTAAATGTAGTTTTCAAAAATTTAGATTTAGATGAAATAGCTGACATTCTAACTTAGATCAAGAGCTTCTGAGCTGGTGCTGCTTTTGTTTCTCTGTAAATGACTGCACATCCAACTGACCGTGTTTTTTTTATAGTATATGGCACTCACCCTTATGGACTGCAAGCTGTCGGACATTAATGTCCCTATGAATGACGACCATTGAGGTAATTGGCTAATGGTGGGGAGAGCATTGCTTAATTACCTCCTTCATTTGATAGGATTGGATGCAGCACTGTGGTGGCATTTGGTGACATCATGTTCATCATCTTAGTCAATTAGCCAATCAAGTGAAAAGGGATGGAGAGGATTTGTTCGTTCGTCTGTGGAGAGAGGGGTAAACATCTTTTATCTGACGAGAAGATGACTTCCCTTCTGCACATTTACGCATGCATGCATGAAAACATGTCGTCTCCCAACTTTTTCCACCTGCACATACGATGCACACACACATCGTCATAGTCTGTCTTTCCAGCAGCCAAGTGAGAATCTGGGCAGCCTCGTGTGGGTGAGAACTACCCTCCATTATTATTATTATTATGGAGCTGTCTGAATAAGTGAGAGCATAGTGAAATAAAACTGAGCTATATCCTTTTCTGCTGTTTACGCTCTGGCATAACAGCACAAACGCACACTGTACAAGCACAAAAAAAAAAAACACTCAAATACACACATAATGTAATAGCCAGTGGTTGTAGATCTCTCTTCGACGTGGATTCGGGGGAATTAGATTTATGACTCTTGCCTACAATCACTTTTGAATTGAAAACTCTGGAGCTATACCTGTCCTCGTGTCAATGCATCAGAGTGATAAATGCACATGGCATATTCATCTGGACATAATTGCGATAGCTACAGGAAATACTGTATGAATACTTAGTGATGAATATGAGAGGGATCGTTCACTGTTGTCTTATTGCTCCTCATTCCAAAGAATAAATGGAGCCCACCGTTTTTTGGGAGTGTTCAATTTGATTTATTTCTTTGCTTCAGATAAAAACTGCCTGGTCTGCATGAAATTACATTTATATACACACACACACACAGTTCCAGTTTATTAGGTACAACGGGGTGAAGATTGGTACGATTCGATCAGTTTGCATAATGAGGTCAGCTGCTCAACAAACTACAAACCTTCTGCTCTACATATGTGTCCCCGGATTGTGACTCAGCAGAACGTAATCTTGTGGGTTCAGTGCAAATGTGTTCACTGCCAGAAGCTTTAATTTGTCATTTATGTCTCTGTCAGTTCACCATGGAAAACACATTAAGCCTGAGTCCAAGTGATCAGGATGTCAGTGGAAAACTATTTTTTTTACATTATGCAGTGTTAGTGTACTATTGTTGGGACTTTAACCTTAACCGACAAAGAGGAGCAACACCTGACAGTTAAGTTGTCCTGCCAAATAATGTATGGGCCTAAGAGGAAAAATACAATATACTTGCACACAGTTCAATGAACAATTTTCAGAAACTGTGAAAACAGACATGCACATAAAAAAACAAATGCATGTACACCGAACTGTATCCATACATCAATATACGTACCTGCATATTATTGACAAGCAACAACACATGCAACAAGTCAATATGTGTGAACATAAATGCAATGGCCAGGAGTGCATGTTGCAGGATTGTGACACCAGAGACCATGAGTCCTGTCTGTGCTGTGACTTAATGTTACTGATTTAAGGTTAAAGAAAGTTCATGTTGTCAGTACTGACAGTATCTAAACATAACCATGAAAAACTGCATAATGCTAGTGAACTATATGACATTTAATGTCATATAAGGTATACAGCATATTGTCATTATTTTGTATCTTTCTGATTTTGATTATAATTCTGATGCAGATTAACTGTATTGTAACTATTGTTACTGTATTGTTATATTTAAAAGAATGATAAAGTGAAACTGTAATATGACACGAGCTGGAAAATAAGCTGCCTCCCATTTGTTATCGCAGACATTTTTCTGGCCTGTATATACAGTAGATGCCCATGATACTATTGCAAACAGAACAGCATTTCAGAATAATCCAGCCCATCCTAACTCACCACACCAGCATCACTCCGAAGGCTCGGAAAGAACAGGGGACAAAGCTGGATTTAGCTCCAGAGCGACTGCCCCAAGAATATTGTCATCACCAGAACAACATGCTTGTCTCAATCACATCCATATACAGAAGGATTTATTTCCTCATTTAAGATTATGAAAGATTTTCTGAGCATTTCAATAATGGGGTTTCAACATAAGTAATCCCCTTTGAGGAAGGATAAAAAGAGGAGGAAACTACACACGTGTAGGGTTTATAGTTCATGGCAACACTGTGCATCATGGACCACATGTGTATCTATACTTTTTTTTATTTTGCCTTTGTGAATGAGTTCATGAAACAGAAACTGTGCATTTCAAGTGGATGCACAGAAGGAGTGTGTAGCTCATTTACGTGTGCGTGTCACCAAGGCTGCCAACCATGAATTAATGAATCAAGTTGAAAATGTCAAAGCAGGTCCCACATCGCTCTGCTGTGGCTTAGCTGCAGAGCACTGTCAGCAGTAGGCAGCTAACTGATGGTAAGAGGCCTCACTTGCAAAACAAACAGTCTCTCTCTCTCACACACACTCACAGACACACAAACACACACACAAACACAAACACACACATAATCTGCCAAGTCTTTCATTTCTCTTGTTATAAAAAAGGTCATTCTTGTCTCTTCTCCCCTCTCTCGCTTCAGTGGGTGGTCAAATCTCTGCAATCTAGCCCCACTATGTACCCGAGAGTGATTTCAGCATGTGACTGTAGGTACATCATTATTATGTACAGTCTCTATTGATGATGCATGTTTTTTTTTTTCCATTTCAAAAATGGAAATGTCCTCCTGCAGCCAATTTAATATTCGGTTTTGATATTTTTCAGTATCTACCAGTGCTTCACATCACATTTAAATCCATCATACCCCCGCTCTCTGTTAGACGTGCATGTGTGTTACCTGTCGTAATAACGGGTTTTCACACCGCTTCATTATGGATTATAATCTTCACTTCACACTCCTCTTTTCATAACCCCTAATCTTACTTTGCCTTTCATCACCCTTTTCTTCTTCCTCTGTGTGCGCCCGCAGCACCATGTGATGGATAAGGAGAGCACAAACAGCAGGACGGGGTTTTGCAGCTGAGTTCATTAAAGGAACACCATGTACTGAAATTGGAGGGTTCACAAAAACTCAAACTAACACTCAAATCTACACAGAGCAATCAGATTGGCAATGTAAGTGTTTTCAGGAACCCACTTGTTTGCATTGTTCTACTTGTTCAATTGCACGTGTGTGTGTGGGGGGGGGCACAGTCTGGTTCAGTACAACCATCAAGGCCCCATTCAGACCTGGTATTAACATCAATCTTCAGTGATCCAATTACACGTGGACATGTACAACAATTCACACCTGGCATTAAAATGTGTCCTGGATGTGTCTCCTGTGAACACAAATGTTCAGATCTGGCAAATCCCACCCTTTAATCACACGGAAAACTGTTTGCAAGAACAAAGTCTGATTGCACAAAATGTGTCTGCTGTTATCTTGTTGATGTATGCTGATGCATGTGTGCATCTGTCAGTACGTTTACATGCGCAGTTTAATCAAACTAAGGCCATAGTCCGACTAAGACAGGCAATTACCGAATCTGAGTATACATGTGGAGGAGAAAGTCAATTTATTGGCCATCTGACTCTCCCTCTGTAGGTAGCGCTGTATTTCTCCAAAAGCTAGTGCATATTGAATCGGTTTCCTGTTGACCTTTACGTCATGGACGGTGAGATAGATCGCGCTGTGGTTCTATATGTTTTGTACTTGCTGTACATGTTAATCCTGATACAAATTAGATGGAGCATGGCTCTTGTGGTTGCTGTGTTGTCAGAAGATAGACGCCGCTCCGGCAACTGTACTGCAGTTTATACGTCGTCACCTTCTACTTCTGGGTCAAAAAATGGGTAGAAAATGTGGGTGCATGTGCAGAACACCAGGTTCGACTCCACTCCAACTAAGCACATACATAAAGGAGTAATCGGGCTATGTATTGCATTATCCAGGTATGTTAGTCCGACTAAGACTAGCTTGATTTTAGTCGCATTAAGAAAACCGAATTATTGATTTAGTCCGACTGAAATCGGCCTTTCTCGTGCGTGCACATGTGAGAAGAGTGTGAATAAATCAAAGCTCATGCTGATGTATCATGAAATACGTTTTAAAATAAATCATATGGCAATCAATGATAACATTGTTGCTGCAAATAAATGAAATAAATTCTAAAATAAATGTATGAGCAGGGATTAGTGTAAAAGCTGAGGAGGCGTTCGCTGACGTATCATGAGGACAGATTACGTTCATACACTCTCAGGAACGTGGACACCTGTAGCGTGATCTGCTTGTGAATGGATTACTCAGAATGGATGTTATAATAATAATAACAGGACTGAACATGATCCGGTATCACATGAGCACCCTCTTCCTAAAGCCAAGCCACCTCAAACTCAAACAAAGCACAGGATGTTTTACTTTTTCCCAGCAACATCATCGCATGATCAGCGTCCCACTCTTGTAGTCAATACGTCCTAATTAACACACATTTTGTGACTTACTGAAGCACAAAAGTGAGTGCCTTCAGTGTGTTTTTACACATGCTTAGATGCAAAGTGCCCTCTGTAATGTTCTCACACATGTGCTGTGTTTGCTTGGATGCACAGACACATGCACATGTGTCTGTGGGGACGTGGCTAATGAAACTCATTGCAGCGACTCACTCAGACAGGCGAGCTCCACTCGATTATGTTGAAAGCGTTTTAATTTCCACCTCCGGGTATTCTATGACATTAAAGTGTTTGCACCTGGTGATTTGGAAGCCCCATCTGAAATACTTCCATTAAATAAAAGACAATAAAGAGACTTTCTTTTCAGAAAAGGATCAGCAGACCAAACCCAGGACTTGACAGTTTGACTGAATTGATGCACAAGTGAGTCGGCACGCTGTTTGAACTTTTGTAAGCCAGAAGAAGCTTGGACCATCAGGTACGCGAACATCAGAATAGATCAAATAAAAGAATATGATGTCTCTAATACATCTGATTATTTAATCTGTGGTAAAACGCCACAATATACCAGTAATGGTTTTTTTAAAGGCGACATAGACCGGAAGCTCCAATTAACGCTGCGTTTGTGTGTGTATCTGCGTCATTACCTGGTTTATGAAATCCTAAAGTTTCAGAACAACAGTTTAGCCACTGCTGAGAAAATAGGGTTGTATTGTTTTCCTGGGCTCTTCCTTAATTTGATGTCGTCATCAGAAATCCTCACCACTCCTCTCACCACAGTAGCGCCTCCTGGTGCGGCACTAGTCCGGGCACATCCGGTTGCGTACATTCAACCGCAGAAGAAGAAGAACTACTCTCGTTGTAGCTGCTGAGATGCAGAGCATCCACCGTGCCAGAGGGGGAGCTGTGTATCTGAGAGCTGGCCTATCTATTACGTCACTTCCAGGTACCTGGCCAATCACAGGACAGTGGGAAAGCTCTCGTTGGCTGGCCAATCACAACACAGTCCACGTTCTGGGGGTGTGGTTTTGGTCTGAAACAGCGCGGCTGACAAGAGCGTCAGTGAGGAGATATTTTGATCGGCTCGTTTGGTTTCGATCGACTAGTAAGTTTATAACTGTGAAAACAAGTTAATATATGTAAGTAGACCTCCATAACTAACATATGTGTGATACAAGCATTCTATGTCGCCTTTAATTTAATTTATGTTTCTTTCCATAGAAGATGACACTGAATTTGTTTACCTCAAGTTGCAGGGGGTTCAGTTCCTTCACATTTTTAGAACATTTCCTCTTTTTTTTTTTTTTATTACCTTTGGCAGAAGAGTGCCTGATGCCTTTGTTAAGATAAATCTTCTTAATGGTGAAACAGACCTTTTAAAATCTTGTCACAAATGTCCCTGATAACAGGGTGCTAAAAGGCTGACCCTATAAGGAGTTATCTAAGGCAGACAGACGACTTGCAGACACAATGCTAGTGCCTCAGAGGAATAATCACACTTTCTACCACACAAACGCACAAATGCTTACCTATTCCTCTGACCTGACTGCCTGGTAAATGTGGACCGTTATTTTTCCGACTGAATTAGACACAGAGACTTTGTTGATGTCTGTCTTTCATTATTGATCTCGTAACTGTGTCGTTTTAAACATTTAAATGAATTAGAACCCTGCAGCACTGGGAGCTTCTTTGTGAGCAGGGCGACACTGAGTTATTTATAATACTGAGTTGTTTTTTTAAAAAAATTAGACATCTGTCTCTCTGCTTGTGTGTGAGTGCAGGTGTGCATGGTCGATGTGGTTGTTATCAACACACATCAATCCCATATGTATGGGCCAGTAGGGGCTTACTTGCCTACTATTAGACCCACTGCACTGTGATCCACTGCACGGACCGGTGAAGCCATGGGTGGAGCCCAGTCAGAGGTCACGTGACACCCACCAACAAATACAAAATTCCTGGGAATTGTATTCCAACGGAAGCAGTATTTTTTATTTATTTGCGGGAAATATGAATCCTCACCTGTCCGTTGTTAATATGGAATATATGGAATATGCTGAAAGAGTAGTTACCAGCGGTAGCCAAACCTTACGAAAGTGGTGATGATGTCAACGGTGCACTGCCATTCCAATGTCCATCATATTTTATAACTAGAGTACAGTATTCAAAGAATTTCCCCTCTTATTATATCCCTTGACGATCCAGTTTGAGTAGTCTGTGAATTTGTCTCACCCCATTATGCTGAAGTGGACTAATTGCATGTCAACTAAAAATCACCCAGCGTTGGAGGTAAGGTATATTAATGTATAGGTCTGCATGCGCACTTCTAGAGATGATGCAGTTGTCATGATGGGATAGCTCTGATCAGTGTTCCATTAGAGTGCCAGCAGGAATCTTACTTGCTGTTTTTCATAAACCTTCAAAGTGATGTTGTCATTGCAGTTGCTGGTGGCCCAGGATGAACCAACCCACAATCTCTAAATCTACATGTACAGTAGCGCCTGCACTGGGCCTCCACACAGCCACAACCCATGTCTATGAAATATCTTAATTTCCCTTCCCTCTTCAATTTAACTGTGATTCTTGAAATGAGTTAGGTCGTTCACTAAAGCTGACCATTTATATATATATATGTATACATTTTTTTTTTTTGTTTTAATAAAGATAACCAATGTAGTGTTAAAGGAGGTAGGCTCCTTCAGTAGTTAGTCTGTTAAATTGCTTCCATGCAGTTTCAAATCCTTCCTGGGGCTGAAAGTCATTCACAGTATGGAGGAGTATATGAAAAAGGAACATGCTGAGTGAGTCATTAAAATCCCGGCCCCACTCTGCAAAAGAAAGGCTGAATATGAAATTATTTCACAGAGATCCCGCTATACTGCTGTTAAGAAGATCCCTTGTTGTGTCACATTAAGTCATAACTACTGAACTGAAGTAGTTGGCATATTGCTGGCTGTTTGATTTTATGTGAACCTGCTGAACAAACGTTTGTCAATATGACGGGTTTAAGTAGACTACATCAGCAACCTCTGCCAATGGCACCATGCAGCTAAATCCAACATGTTCTGCATCAGTAATAAGCCACAGATAAAGTAATTAACATACGTTTGTGTTTGTTTGTGACCTAATAGAGTCGCTAGTCTTGTCTGACAGACACACTGCTGAGCAGAGGCTTAAAATTCCAGGGAAGTAGGAACTAAATGTCTACCAGTACAGAGAAATTTTGGATTTCAAGCTGACAAAGTTGGATGTTTATTGTGGAAAAAAAAAGAAAGATGTGTCACTAAGTTTTTCTGCTGAAGGTGCAACTTCACTGCTTCGCTCTGCTGTTTCATCTTTTCAAAACCAACTTATGGTGTGTTTCCACTTGCACGACTGGCCTCGCCTCGGTGCATCACTAGTCACTAGTCTGTGCGTGTGTGTGTGTCACGTTTAAAACAAAGTCACAGCAGTTTTATGCAGCTGTGCTGCACTGACCCCACCCACGTTGTGAAGGTACTATTTTGTATTGGAAAACCAACCAAACCGTGTAGAGTGGAGTTGGGGTGACAATGTGACAATGGCAGAAGGCACAGAGAGACCGGAGGGAGCAGAAAAGGCAAGGCTAAAGACGGTCTTGCTTTTACGCGCTACACGAGTGACGAGTCAAGGTCAAGAGGCTGCTCGTTATAATCAAATGTCATGTGGTCAAGCAAAATGTCAAGATATTTTTTGGTACAGTCCAATATCACACATCTCAGAATGATTAAAGAACCACCTTTGAGTTCAACAAACCTCCCAGTCCCTGATCCAGGTGAAACAGAGACTAATGGCCGGTCTCTGTCTCACCTGTCACAAACCTGTCTCTGTCTCATGGTCCAGCTACAGAGTATATTCTATCCAAAGTATATGATAATCAGACAGACAGATCCCAAATTCATAAACTCAATGTGCTGCCTTTTCAAATGTATTAAACTGAAATGATTAGATAGTAATAGGTCAAGGTTCTGTTTCAGTACTTCAGAAACATGCGTGAAACACGCATACTTTGTGTGTATTTGTTCAGCCTTGTGGCTTGGTCATAACATTTAGGCCTGCTGATTGACACTCACTAAGCTTTATATTAAGCTCACTGAAGATTTCTTCATTTTCTTCCTTCTGGTGTGTCTCTGCGCTGCTAATACTCGGCGCTCTCTTTCCCCACAGTTTGAACAGACACAGATGCACTAACACTCCATGACCCACATTCTTACCCCACATTTCCACCATTCTACCTCAGAGACTTGATCTCTCTGTGGGGGAAGTTTCAGGTTTAACCCCCTTCTTCTCCCTGGATGTCTGGACCGCTTAATAGCAGTAAAACTGCCAATGATGGATGTTCACTGTATAAGAGCTCAGTGTGTGGTTCCACAGATGAAGTCTTAAACAGAGAGTATGGTACTGTGGGGTATTATATAGAGTTTCTTAGCCACAGACTGAGTCTCTCTTCTGTCTGCGGTTCAGAGTTTATGATCATTGTGATAATGTAGCATTAATAATGTTACATTAATAGCATGTGGTAGATTAATATGCGTTAAACGGCCCAAAAGAGTGCATCTTCGTTTAGAGCTAGCTTTTATTTATTAAGTAATTACTGGTAGGTCAACACTGTTTGTATAGTGCTTCCTCTCCTTTCCTCTCTGCTCTCAAAAGGATAAATATCATTATGGCTTTTGTCTTTTGTCTCCTCTTGCAGCTGCACTCTATGCACTCAACTTTCACTTTACCAGTTAAAAGAAATGTAGGAATAATCACATTATTGCAGTAGAGTGGGGGTAACTGTGGCTGGCCAACTCTCCTCTGAATGCAGATTACTCATGAATGAGACAGACAGAAGGAAATGATAGGAGAATCATCCTTATCTCCCCTTGAGAAACTTCATATCATACAGTGTTCTCTATGGAGAGTGCTGGGTGATGCTGGGAGTTGGAGGCACTTGAATCGCTTGACTGTAGTTCTTGAGCTAAACTGAGCCCCAGCTGGATTCCATGTGGATTATCCCATAACAGCAGCTGGTCTGAGTGGCAGTTCCCAATCCTTGCCTGCTGTCACATCAATGCCCACAGTGAAACACGGCAAAGTTCACCACAGCTTTCCCTGCAGTAGTGAGACACTTTTAATGGGTCATCAGCCTTCGAACACCTAACAGTGTTGACACGTAGATGGACTTTGACTCAAATGTTCTCTGACAGCATGTCTAAATATGTGAGACATGGGAAGAGAGTGGGTCGAGTGGATTTGGCGATGCCATTAAACAGTTTTGGAGACCTTTTTACCGAGAGAAAAGGTCAAAGGCTGATTTTTTTTTTTTTTTGCATGAGCTGCGAGCGGCCGTGGTTATTGTCAAGGCGTGCAATTGGATTTATAATTTGAAGGATCTGTTATCATTCTCTCTGTGACTGTTTGAGCCCTCAACCTGTGAGTGGTGAATTCAGCACACTCGCGTTTGAAGAATCCCTCCTCAGACCCTCCGTGTGTGACATAGACTTCTAACTACACTGAAAACTTTTAATCTGTTAATTCTGCTTACAGAATTATTCAAGCTTACCCTGGATGTAATGGAGTATAACACATGAAAATTCAACATGGCACTAACCAAATTTCTACAACAATACACGAACCTGGCGACAGCTGGAAGACAACAGTGAAATCAGATTACCATGACAACACAATCTGTTCAGTGTCTTGTGCTTTTGCATGTTATTGTCTGTTGTTATAGATTAGGAGACAGCCAGAACAAAAATCTCATTATTATATTTTCTAACAAATACTTATATAAATATAAATGAGTTAGATTTCTTAATTGTTCAATTATCACCCTGAAAAGTAGCATAGAAAGAAACATGTACTCTTTCTAAATATACATATTTTACCTACACTTGCTGAGTTCCACTTCCATAACCACATGCTAATATATTCAGTCCACCCCGAATTTATATGTAACTTTCAGCCAATGAGCTCAGCTAGAACAAAGGGCTGGAGTTAACCTGTCTGTCATCACTCAGCCACTGCAGGTCAGGATAAAAGCTTTTTCAGAAGACGATGTTCACTGAGACACACTCGGCTTTCAAAACAGCTCGTGCTGTGTGCAAGTTAGATTTTTCCGCCATAGCCTCTGAGGGTATGAAAGTGAGAAAATCATCAGTGAGATTTCAAAGCAGGCAAAGAATGAGTAATATGTGATTTTACATTTTAATGGCAAATGAGACATTGCGACTGTCATCCACAGAAATCCACAAGGATATGTACAAGCCAGCCTAGTATCGGGAAAAGTAGCCTGGGGATCTTGGTGGCCCCTTTTTAGCCCCATTTCCCAAATCTGGAGCGCTCTGTCAGATTATAATTGGACTATTCCATTGTATACACTGAATTTCATTTGGAATTAGTCTAAATCATTAAAGGAGGACAAGGAATTCAACATTAAGTTTTTTTTAAAACATGACGTAGAGGATTTCACGTCACAGCTAAAAAGTGTTTATAGTGCAGCCACAATAATGTTCAAAAAACTGCAAACAAATCTAAAGACGTCACATTTTAGTATCGGCTCAGCTCGTTTGGAACTAAAAAAATCAGGTACTAAAAAAAGCTCCAGGTGTTATCCCTAATGGAAAAGCACAACAATCAAATCAAGTTGCTAGAACTGTACAGTACAGTGGAAAAGCACCTTAAAATGTCAATAAAACAAACAATATTTCTGATATCAAAACAATGGGTCATTTCTAAAGACATGACAGACATGAGTCGGTATTAGCCCTTCATCACATCTCTCATCTCCGTCTGGCCCCCTCAGATTCACTCTCTGCAGGTATAATGCTGGTCCAGAGAGAGAAGGAGAGTGTAGCATAGTGCAGTCCTGCCCCCTAAAAGAGATTATAATAAAGGCCTTTCTCTAACACAAGAATGTGACCAACAAAGGCATATCGCTCATCAGCCGTGTGTTGAGCAGAGGCTACTGTAATTATGCTGTAAGATTAAGATGTAGTGTACCTGTATCATATATGATGTGGTGAATAAAGTGACAACGTTTTTTGTTAGGACGGTAGTTGAAGACGTGGCTGAAGCTGACAAAAAGAAAAGCGCTGTTTAATTCACCCGTGAGCGCATAAATCATTGCTGGTTGTTTTCGCGGCTTTTCGTGACCTTTCCCTTTCTACTGCCTTAACTGCGTGTTTATAAGTGTAGTCTTGACATCAAAGGTCCATTAAGCTTAGGGAAACACTTTTAGCCCAAACTACAATCATGTCCTCTGATATGTATTTTTTTAATATACTGCACGTTAAAGCAGTTGACAGGAAAACTGTTTGTCACAATACAACAAACCTTAAATATGGAGCAAATAACTTTTAGAAGAGGAATTTCTCTACAAACTAGAGAAATTCTTGTAGAAGTGAAGCAACCTCCCCATATATTAACAGAAGTATAAGTTATATGTATGATTAAATCTTTATCATAGCAATAAAGTATATTAAATACTATATTAGACAGTGTGGCTTAGAACATTTGGCCCTAAATTGTGAGCTTCTTGTGTTTGGTGCCGATGGGAGTTCACACCAGTGATGAACCTCTCCAGAGTTCACTTACAAGAGGTCTGAGACCATCTCTTTGAAGCAGACCAGAGTCTGATTGCTTGGTTGACATCAGAGGTCACAGACTGCAACCACACAACCTAAAGGATTGGCACCAGAGTCATAAATCCTGCAGGGTTTTTGGTTGACCCGGACTAAACAAGACTAACGTGAAAGAGCCCAGTGATAAAGCTGTTGTTTCTCCTTCTGTCTTCTCTGGAAATCTCCCAGAAGCTCCTCCTTTCATTCCACCTTGAATTTGGTCACATTAACAGGAGCATTTTGCTCAAGCACCACTGAAGTTTTCTTTTAGCCCTCTCTGTGAGTGGAAGTCTAAGTGTGAAAAGCCTGGTTAACCTCAGTCAGGGCCTTGGGGAATACTAGAGTGCTGTATGCTACATGTTAGAGGCTTAATGATGGCTCACTGTCAACTCCAACTCAACTTAGCCTCCACAGTGTGAAAGTGCACCGACTGTGTGTGTGTGTGTGTGTGTTGGGGAGGTGGGTGGGTGTGATTAAACATCTGAATGTGCCTCTGTGTGTGTGTGTGTGTTTCGTAGATCAAGGGTTAACCACACAGGGCACAGTGTTAAAGGCAGGTCTTTGGTGGTGGAAACACTGCTGGCTCCATTCAGCAGTTACCATGGAGACAGCACTGCTAATTCTTCACTGTTCCTCAACAGCTCTGCCACTGTTGTCAATTTGATCTATATTGATTTGGTCCTTTTTTGCAAAATAGCATTCAACTGAAAGGTATTTTAAAGTTAAAAGTCACAGTCACTTATCTTAATTGTTTTGTGCTGATAAGTGATCTTCATCGACATGTTGGACACGTTCGAGAATCAGGTGCAGATCAGCATTTGACGTGTTTATGCTCTCGTTCTTGAGTGTGTACAACTGCCTGTCATTACCCCATTCGTTCTGGAAACTTAATTTTGCACTGTGCATGTGCAAAAGTGTGACAGTTGTAAAATGGCATCAAAATGTGTATTTAATTTTCTATATTAACTAACACAATGAAAACTACTTCGTGTTACCGCCAATGGCAGTTGTGAAATGACTGCTAACACAAAAATAACATGAAAACGTTCATAGTTAACTAGTAGAATGAAAGATGTGATAACAGCGTGTGTTTTATTTTACAAGGAAACCATTTTTATTTTTAAGAGTTACAGCAGAAAGAGTAGTAAAAAGCCAACGCCAGTGGCTCTTATTTTGAAAGCCAGGTGGAAAGGAAGTGGTGCTGTGTAAGGTTAGGGGAGTTGCACTTTAACTCTCTGTATGTGTATGAAGAAAATAAAGTCCTGTCAGATGGTAACTGGTTCATGAAAGAGTCCTCCGCGTCACTTCTGTTTAGAGTTTTGAGCTGCACAGTATAGATGCACCTAATCACTACTAAAACCAAAGATAACATAACAAAACCTTTATTTTATTTCATTAGAATAACTACAAAATGAAAGATCCTGGGGTCTGAAAACCCATGACCAATCATTTCCTTTGCATTTATATGTTTCTCTTAACTGTATGTGTACATACATCACCTCTAAAATTAGTTTTACAATCCTTAAGAACACAATAACTGTTCATTTTTTCTCTTGATTCCACCTTCATTATTTGTTTTCTCATTCTTGGCCTTAGACTCACTATTTTAAAACTGAATGGGTTTTCTGACACTCGTCCAGGTTCTGTCCACACCACTGTGTTTTCCTTTTGAAATGCATCCATTCTGCTGTGGGTACACCTGCCATCCACACTAGCCTGGTGTTGTGTTTTGTTTTTCAGGCTTCTGTCTATATTTTATTTTGAACATTTGGGACAGCATGTGTGTCGAGACAGGCAGAAATGTAGACCTTTGAAAATGATGATGCTTCGTTTCACTTTGTCTTTGGTCCCCCAAAAAAACTTTCTTACATTTACTTTCCACCACTGTTGTTTCTTATTACTTAGTACTTTTTGAAACAAGTAAACAGAGAATCCTCTTCCTGTTTACACCGGTACATGCATGCTTAGTCTACCTGCTCATGTGATGTACGTCATCAGCTGTTTTAGCATGAATGCAGATATGAAGCTGAAATACCCCTTTGGACCAAGATTGTTTTAGTTTAAAAACTGTGTTTACAGCTGCTTAACTTAACTGAACATAACTTTAATATGTACTGTAAGTGTGTACTTACAGTACATATAACTTGTGTAAGAATACACAAGTTAATATTTATACATGCAACCCCCAAGAAAGAGTGTGAGAGAGGAAGGCTCATATTTTAGATGATTTTATTCTGTTACCAAAAGTACTGATATTCCAACATTAACTAGACAAGAAACTAATTAAAAGTGGACAGTGGAAGTAGCAATCTTAAATTGAGCAGACTGGAAAAGTTATCATAATCACCAAAAATATTTTCTTATCTAAATTGAAGCATTCAAAGCACAGTGAGGAGTGCTTTTAGATATTAGAGCTATGAAATGACAAACTCCGAACCTTTCATCTGATACTTAATTTGATTTGTAAGCTGTTTTCCCCCCCTGGATCTTTCATTTCTATCAAAGGGAAAGGAACTGATGAATAAAAATTAGAATTCTGATGCTTTCAGGACAAATGTGATATCTCCTGCAGGGGAAATAGGATCTTTTGGTTGGCTCAGCAGGCTTTGTGCTGTGTTTCTCGTCAGATCACATCAAATTGATAATCCTACAGTAGGTAGTGTTTTTACATGATGGAGTTGTTCACTTCTGACAAAATTAGTGAAGTGATTGTATTGCAGTTTTCGAGCATTATTTTCTGCATGTGCTAATGGCTGACCAGAATACAGCATGACTTACCATGTGCATAATTAGCATTGTTGCTGCCATTAGAGGGGAGGCCAAGGTCATTTGGATCCATTGACTGAATGCCACAGAGCAAAGCTGTTTGACTGGCAGACCTAAAAGACTCTTCTAATGGATTTTTCAAAATGTTCATACATTCACATGTGTGTGTGTGTGTGTGTGTGTGTGTGTGTGTGTGTGATTGTGATTGAACGTGTACATCAGCTCTACAGTGGTTTTCTACTATGACAATCCCCAGGGCCAAATATCTGTAAAACTCTCTGGGGTCAAACCCACACACACACACACACATGACGAAGCCCACAGACAGTTCGCCTTACCACAGACCTGCTTCCTCTGTTGCAGCATTAAAAGTGGAGAGAATAATTCTTCTAGATAGAAGTTACAACTTCTCAGATTTCCTACCTGCCTGTCTTGTGAGCATGTTTTCCCGTTTGCCGAGCTTATACGGCTCAGTTAAAGTGCAAAAGCAGAATAAACAGAGGACACCTGAACACACCCACCCTGTTTCTCGAAGCTTGCACAAATAAATAAAGAGATTAATTGTTAACCTTGTCCCCACATTTTTCTTGATTGGTTATTGTTGTCTTTGAACCCAATCTTCCAAGACTATAAGAAATACAGTGTATAATTTGCATTTAGACAGATAAGTGGAGGAAATTCAGATCCACTGACAACGCTCACTGAATTAAGTTTAATTACACATGTCCTCAATTGTCAGGGAAAGTTTAGAGATGGAAAACCCAGTCTGGTCCAGCCTTTTTTTCCCTCACAGACTAAGATGCTGACAAGAAGAGAGAGGGAATTGCAGACATAGAGCAATAGCCAATGGAAATCGATGAAGATGATGAAGAGTGCAGTGTTTTGAGTGACATCTGCAGGGCTTATGGATTTATGAGATCATTTATGAGATCTGCAAAACCAAATGTGATTACCTGTACCTCCCAGGACCTCCCTCCCCATCCCATCGCCTCGTTCTCTCTTTTCATTCTTCACTGTATCTGTCACTCAGCACTGAAATATTCATGTCAGGCTCTGAAAAATGAATGCATCTGCGAAAGGAGCAGAAGTTGAGAGGGAGAAGTTAGTTGTGTTGATGGATACTCTCACCATGAAAGTGAGTCAGGAAACATGGACGGCCTGACAGTTTACTGTGGCACCATATAGCATATGGTTGTGTGTGTGTGTGTGTGTGTGCGCATGGTGTACCGTGGATGTGACAGAAAATCAAGGTAACATTATGCTATTTTAGGTGCAGCTGGGGGAAGTAAAATCTGATTGGGAGATTTATAGTCTTCACCTTCCAGAAAGTGAGGGAATGTATGCATGTAAAAGAGAGAGAGGGGAGCTGAAGGTTTGTAGAGGGTGTATCACAACCGCATAAATAACTGAGCGATGAGCGCTGCCATATTTGACCGCAGAAATCTACAGGTTAATGACAGTGACATGTTAACACATGCACCAAAAGAAGAACAGCGGCAGACTGACTGTGTTTGGATCAATGAA
Organism: Solea senegalensis; assembly: GCF_019176455.1. Taxonomy (NCBI): domain Eukaryota; kingdom Metazoa; phylum Chordata; class Actinopteri; order Pleuronectiformes; family Soleidae; genus Solea; species Solea senegalensis. The sequence continues at coordinate 9,974,528 of NC_058031.1, read as the reverse complement.
GTGTATGTGAAAATACTGGGCTTTCATAAGAGGGTCATCACAACGACTACAGTCTACTACAGTCGCTCTCCCTCTCATCCCCCCTCTCTGTGATCTTTATGTTTAATTGGCTGCAGAGTTTCTCGGCTCTCTGTCTCCACAAAGTACATTTTGTATTGATCCTCCTTTCCTTCACAGGCTCTGTTTCCCATAGTTATCACATCTACTGCTGGTGTCTCTATCAGCTGGCCCATGCACACACACACACACACACACACCCTGGAGACCACAAACACTTAAATAGTGCCTCTTTATGAAGTAGAGCCTTGGGAAATTAAATAGGACAGAATTTGTCACAGATATGTAGGTATTTCCTTTTGTTTTAGTCTTTGGTTTTTCTGAATCACTTCATCTTTTGCAAATAGCCCTGGTTCTGACTTCATTGTAAAATTAAGTTTCTTTATGAAAAAGCAGAGCTCTAAACGTGAGTCAAACATAAATTGCTCATCAAACGAATGTCAGTGAGCAACTATTGTGATGTTTTTAAGGTCCTTTTTGACATCACACTAATTTAAATTCTAACATTGTGTACTGGTAGTTTAAAAATCCATAATGAGATGGGTGTTTCCTTAAAACCTCTTACTGATACATATTTGAATACATTAGCAATTTCTAAATCCTGAATATTATAGACAGAGTAATTGATTATAATAGTTAGTTTAAGCAGTTTTATGATTATTAACTCATACAGTAATACAACTGAAATGAAAATTATTTTGGGGCCAATGGCAAACATAATATTATCCTGTCAATCAATCACAGATCTTGAAAGTCCATGTGTGATAAAAATAAACACGTTTTTGGAAAGACATTTAGAGTTGCTGCAATATTTTGTGCATCTGCCTGTTCTTGGGCCTGCAACTGAATGACCATAGTAAATGTCTAAATTCTTATCATCCAATTGTCAAGATTGGCCTATAAATTTCATGTAACGCTCAATTATTTCTAAGGATACATTTCAATATTTCTCTATGGGGAGTGTGTAGTATTAGAGGAGTATTAGACCTCCTATGCGTAACACCGCTACGATACATGACATAGAGCTGCATGTTACAACAAACCACTTCCTCTGTGCCGTGCAGGAATGTCGCAGGGCATCAAACTAACAACGTTATACAGCGTAACATGGAGCTGATAGACTTAGTATGGTTTATATATATAACAGACTTTAATTTACATTTGAAAGTTGTGCACTGCAGCTTTAACAGTTATCCCATTAAGAACACTATTCACTGTTGTGATAACAATAATATGAAAGGTATCTCAAGTCACATCAGGTATCCAGGTGTCGTCCCCTGAATTCAAATCAAAGTTGTTTGTTTCTTCTAGGTTTGTCAGACCTGTCGGTGTCCCACTACTGCATGGAGCGACTGATAAATAATGCACACACCAGCGAGTTGTACACAACACACAGCTGGTCTGACACTAGTCAACTCGTGCACCAACATACGTACAACATCACGGTGTCTGCAGCAACACATCGGAGGCTGATATTCATGCTGTTTCACACACATATTGTACACTGAAACCCACATGCGGTTATGTCCCACAGGTAGCTAATGTAGAATAACATTGTTTCCAACATGCTGGGCTATTAATCATGGATGACCTCCTGCATCAATGACGAATCAGCCTAATCTCACAGGGGAGGGTGTGAATATCCGCACACACACACACACACACACATTCATATGAATCCATGCACACACACACACACACACACACACACACGCACACGCCTGTACACACATGCATTTTATCAGTCTAATCTCATAGGAAAGAGCATGCTCTGACTGACAAACAGAGAATTAACGCAGAGCTACCCCCCTCTCTCACTCCTGTCTCAATCTTGACTTATCTGTCTCTCTCATGTCCTTCTCCTCCTCTCATCTTCTCCCTCGCCTTTTCTCTCTTGTTTCTTTTTGTGCTGCACAACAAAACAATCTGTATGCAGTCTGCAGAGGCAACATGGCCACCAGACTGCTGGTCTCAGCGACAGGTTTCTGATTTAGATTGTGATTTTCTTTGGGGCGGTCAACTTTCAAGCACCTGCGGTAGTAAAAAAAAATCAGGTTGCTTAATAAAACATGAATCCGGTCATGGGCACACATTCAATGACAAAGCACAATAATGGACTGAGGAAGATGCTGGAAGAGGAGCTGCACTGCAGCAGAGCAGTCAAATATCCACTATGCATGATGGTCAAGAGAAACAGAGCAGATGAGAGACAGTGGTCTGTACACAGACGATAGGCTTAATAAATAAAATGGTGTCACCTGAACAAATCTGCTTAGTGAATGAAAATGTATACGCTCGACCCGTGTACATGCATTCAGGAATTACAAACAGCCTTTGTAACTTCCAAAGTCTCTGTGTCTCAAACACTTGCATATCTCACAGACCTCGTTGGAGCACACAATGACATCCTGTCCCCTTAACGCCCACTTCTGTTCTAGTCCCTTTTCCCTTGGCCCCCCCCCCCTCCCAACTGGGCTGCTCTGTAGCCTGACAGATATACAGCTTCTGGCTGCCCTACAGTTCTCTGGGGAAATGAGATACAAATGCCACAGTATCTGCGATATCACTGCCCAAAACCAGTACTGTAGCCTGTGGCGGTAGAACAGCAGCTCAGGCACCAACCAACACCACACAAGGGCTGGGATAAAACAGATTATAATAGTAATAGACATAGACAGGGACAATGTGTTTAACATCTTTGAGGTTCAAAGCTTATATGTGTATAAATGTATATTTATATATATATATATATATGTATATATATATATGCACGTACATGGTGTTAAGTATTTTATGAGTCACTTTGAACCCAGATCATGTCTTCTTTTCAGTCATGTAGCCTAAGTTTAATCTCCGATCCAAACATGGAGGACATACAAATGTTCTTGCATCACTGTATATCTAACACAGTGTATCTATGTGTCCTTTAATTTGCCTGGCTAATGCAGCACTCTAGAATAGTGATAAGAGTGTAATCTCCTTAGGTGTGGCGAAAGCTTAATCAATATTAACATATTCCTCAGCTCCCTCTCCATTGAATAATTGATATCCCCACACAGTCTTGCTGAGAATGAAATAAGATGTAGGAGTATTAAAATAACTTCCCCGAGATAAAAGAAAATTGATTAAAAAAATATGGCTGAAAATTAAAGAGAAGGAAAGGGAGCCTAAGGGATTGGACTTTGCATACAAATGAAGAAAACGGGCTGGAGGTGGAGAGAAAAAAAAAAAGGAACTTTAGGGAAGTTATATGAGCACATTTATCTAACTCCAGTCATTGCATAGTCAGCTGGCTGGGTCTTTGCCCAACCAGTCAAAGTGGTTAATCTGAGGGATCCTTACCAATCCCTGACCTCCTTGTAAAACATGTAGTTATTAATCAGTGATTGCTCATCTGTAATTTCCACATGACTACCACTTCATTAAAATGTGCAGCACTGAGATCTCATCTGAAAGGCTATGTCTCTGTTCACAACTCTAAGTATTCTTGCATGTCTGACGAACCAGCCCGACCTCAGCATTCATTTCCCTGGTAGAATTAAAATAAGAAATAATAGAAGTTTTTTCATCTGTCCTCGCATCGCAGGACCAACATGCAAAGATGAACAGCCATTCACGCTCACACACCTATGGTCAATTTAGAGTGTCCAGTGTACCTGGAGAGACACAGGTTCACAGGGAGAACAAGCAAACTCCACACATGAAGGCCCTTGGTTGAACTGGGACTGAACCAGTGACCTTCTTGCCTTGAGGCAAAAAATGCTAGCCACTGTATCACCGTGGGAAAAAAAAAATCTGTGCATTTCAATCCCCGGCCTGGGGACGAGAAGCTCATCCTCCAGAGCTGCAGGAAGGATTGAGGGTGGAGGCAGTGAGAGAATCAGGGTTAAGCAGAATCATGCTTTGGACCACCTCCGTGGTATCAGATCACTGATGACAGCTCACCTGCCACCCCCTGGGCTTTGGCACAGATCACAAGTTTAGAGAGTGAAAGATGTCCCTGAGTTTGTGTGTGTGTGTGTGTGTGTGACATGAGTATGTTGGTAAAAAGTAGAAAAAATAAACAGAACAGAAACTTCTTTACCTGTCAACAGGGAAAAATTCAGCCCACCTCAAGGTTGCTGCGCTCACATGGGTGACATATAAAGGACGAATATTTGTGCCGAGCGGCACATCTGACACCCGAGTTCAGTCAGCGGGGGGAATAAAAGTGACGGGTGAAAATTGGATGTCAACATGATGAGGATGAGGCCAATGTGGAACAAAGATATACATACATAGATTACTCTGTGACAGTCGGGTGTTACCCAAGTCTCCGTTTAAAATAATCACGCGCTGACTTGAAAGTAGGTGTTAACACTTGACGTCTCTCGAGCACGTTCACAAGTGTGTTCACCTCTCCGTGCATTAGTGTTGCCAACTCGGCAGTGTCATAAAATGTTGCTAAAAGTTCCTGAATACCTCAGTGATGTCATTGTTTAATGGTGTAAAACTGCAGCATTAAAAGCATTGCTCAAACGGACTGCTCATATGAGCAGATCGCATGATTTGGAAGTTGTTACATTTTTTAGATAACACTAAAACTTAATTGAAAGTTAAATGATTCGAGTGAAATCGAATGCAACTCTTTTTTTTTTCTTTTTTTTATCTTTGAACACAAATGATGTATGCTGCATCCTTCTTCTGAAAACGCCATGAAGCAGTACTGTCAGACCTTGACTGAGGGAGCGTTGTGTGTGTATACAGTGGCAGCTCGGGGGCAAGGGGCATTTATGTGCATTTATAAAATGTTGAAACTGCTGAAAAAGGTTTTTTTTTTGAGCAGTAAAATTCACTTTTGAAGCTTTCAGAGACACTTCTTTGTGTTTTCAGTCAGACAGACTCCAACCTGTCTGCAGTCGTCAAAACAAAGAGGCAGTCATAGGCTTAATCAGCATGTTTTTGTTTTGTTTTTTACACACTACAGTTTAAAACAGCTCTGTACTGGGAAAAACCTTCACTGATTTAGAGTGTTTGGCCAGCGACATGGGTCAGTCTCAGAGGTACAGTAAGTTAATATGTCCCGCAACACTCAAAACGTCCAATAAGAGACGATCATGTCTGTTTGTGTTGTATGCTGTTTATCTGGGAATAAATGTCCAAATAGAGTTTGAAAGTAGTTGTATTTGTCAGTGTAAAGCAGAGCAGCTGCTCAATCAACTTGTCATCAGTGCGTTTAACTGGTCTCTCATTTATTTATTCAGCACTGTATCAAATACCCTTAATCTCCATCTGACAGGCAGCTGATGTGCAGCGGGGTTAGATAGCTGCCTTGATCAATGTCTTCGATTGACACACTGACAGTTACTAACAAACACTAACAGACCTGTCATTCATAATTAACTGTGTGTGTGTGTTTTACATGAGAGAAAAAAAGATTACGTTTATACCATTTTTTTGTTGTTTTTTTTCCTCCTCCCTCTCTTTAACTGGATCGACCATCTGTCACATTTAATGGTTGAAGATTTCACTCAAACATCTGCTTTGATCCTTGAAGAGCTACGGTAGGTGGCTATAATGATAACTTATGACAATGCAATTAAGGAGGAGTAAAATCTTTTCTCCCAGCCAGTTTTATTGTTATTCATTTAATAGCAGACATAAAGATGTTGAATTTATGTCTGCGGGGGGGAGGGAAATGGAAAATTGCAGCCGTCTTTGCCTTCATGTTATGCATCCGACTAATTTGACTAACTTGGGCCCATTAACTCTCTTTTCTAATTTAGCTGCATTGATACACAAGCTGACTTTACTGTTGTCTGAGGGTCGAGTTATGCTCTGGTGTGAGAAATGAGAATTGAAAACGCACTATGTTTTATGCTGACACAATTTTCCTTCTAATATTTGGGTCAGCCTTCCTTTGCATGAATGATGAGCAAATGTGTGAATTTTGTGTTTGGAATCTTTCTTAAAACCTTCCGAGATGCTTTCCTCAACCCTCTCCCTGTTTCCTCTCTCTTTGTCTCTTTCTGCCTCTGATGCCCTGAGCTTCCGTCAGCTAAAACAAATAGCCATGTCTCAAACAACTACAGCACTGGGCAGGTGTCAGTCAGGCTGCAGAGAAATTAAAACCACGCTCACTCTCACTCATCTTCGACGATTTAAAAACACAACATTTTTTTTCCGTTCATTCACCCTCGACCACGGTTGCAGTTTTGCCATTTTGCATAAGAATGACCACAGGCTTTATTTGACCAACAAATACTCTCTGACTTATATTCAGTGTCTCCTCTGACTTTTTTGTTTCGTAAAACTTCAAATTTCACTTTTCAGAGGAAGGTTTGTTTTTTTGTATTATTTTCAGGCGTGTGCACAGTCACCGAGCTATCACGACTAACATGAGCTAGATATGGTAAGATCATATCATGCTCCACCAGCGCTTTAATCATATTGGATACAGAGGTTCTCAGTGGAAATAAACCGTGCATGTTTTCCTTGTTGTAGTGCAGTTTAAATGTATCTGTTATTCAGATGTGATATTAGCAGCGGATATAGCCTGGAGTTGCCTCTGAGGAGCTGCTGACCACATCAGTTGATTTTGACTCTTTTAATGACGTGTCCAATTGTGTGAATGCCATGTTTGCGTTGCGTGTCCAAAAGATACTCTAAAAGAAAGTGATTTGGAAGCTTTTCAGTGTAGATCAGTGTATCTCTCAATATGACAGGAACGGAGCCAATTTTAAACTCCCTTGCCTTTACCTTCAGTAATCTCTGCTGACAGAGACAGTGACAGGTCTTTTAGTCCATCTAATAAAAGTCTAGACACTTGTTTGTTGTTTTGCAGTTTTTGTGGATGCTCATATCAGTTGTGGGGGAACTCAACGATCGTCCCCTTGTAGGTTTATTCTCTTAAAACAAACGTTGACCCTGACTGTCTTTAGGACAATCTTTCCGAGTCTCTCTTTACGCCTTTCCTATTAAATCAATCTGTTAATCTGTCCTATCAGCGAAGACAATGAAAGCAAAAGCAAAACAAAACGTTAAATCTCTCTGCATTTGCTCTCATTTCTTGCAAACTTGTGTGGGTTCTGATGGCTACAGCTGATCACACAGTAATGGTGTTGGCTAATGTTCCTGTCAGTGCGTGAATCAGACCCTGTTGACAGCCAAGACCTGACCTAACTGGCTCTGCCGTCTGGCCTCACAAGTCTAGAGCAAAACTCAGAATCTTCCTGAACTGTAAGTTGTAATGATTATTGTCAACATTATACATCCACTCATGCGTCATCCTTATATTGACAATCGTGGTACAATATCATATGTACGACTAGAACCAGGTCTTTGTCCTCACAAGAATATTAGAATGGCACACACCTCACACACACATCTGCCTCTCACAAGGTTAGGAGAAATGTAAAAAAGGAAAGTGAGGTGCATTGCAGATCTTTCCTCGTCTTACAGATGTCCAGCCCACGTCGAAGCTATTTTCAACTGCCTGTTTTATTCTGCTCTTTTTAGTTGACATGCATTGAAGTCGACTTCTTCCATTTGCATTCAGGACAAACATGGAAAGAACCTCATCTACCTCATCTAGTCCATCAGATGGAGAGGGAGAAAGAGAGTGGGGGAGAGGGAGACAGACAGCAGGAAATGTTTGAAACCACATGGGAAACACTACTAAAAACTCTTTCCATCATTAGACCTCACATCACCATCTCCAACGTCACTCACAGACCTCCCCACGCACACACTAAAACATTTATATAGCCATGCCTGTCTGCTGATGGTTCTTGAATTATTTACCGGTGGAAATGCTGGAACAATTTAATTGAAGAGAAGGGAACTCCACTGGAGATGAAACTCTGCTTCTTTTTTACCTGATATGATAAATGCATTTCAGTCATTGTCAGAATCCGTTGCTGTCATCGGTGCCATTTTATATCCTCAAAGCTTGGCATTTAAGCTGTCCACTGTGACCACAGCATTCATGAATGCTCCGGTGTGAGTTGCATACTGGAGTGCTATCTTTTGCATTTGCTGCGAGTTTGTGAAGTTTCACAGGCTGTTGGTGTCAGTATGTCAACTCGGTGTGAAGGAAATGTATGTTGCTCATAGTTAACATCTGGTCTATTAACACCAGCGTGCTTCACAAGGATGAATCAGGAAATGTATTGATTTCAACTCTCACACCGGTATAAATGTAGCCTTGGTTTTTGAAGTCAGAGTGAGAGAGTGCTACCAGGAAGGTTTCAAACAAGCCCTGTTCTCGCTGTAATAAAAGAGAATGTAGCCAAAACACACTGTCCTTCAGGGAAGGTTTCAATTTATACTATGAAAGAAGTCAAAACCTTTTTTGAAATTTTTCTGCAAATCATAATGTGAGAAAATATCACAAGAGGGTTTACTTGCACGTCTCTGAGCTATTGTTTATCAGTGAAACTACACAAGCCAAACACAAATTACTATTTTATCCCAAGTCACCTTGTTACTCGTGTTGGATTTTTGATGCATAATGGTTCACCACATCCAATTTCTGCTCCCTCAACTATCTCAAGTAATGGAAACAAAGAAATACACCTTGAAAAGAAAGAATGCAGCATACAGGAAATGCAGCATTAGCTTCACAATTTACAATTGAGGCAGCCATGAACTACATTACAACGTTAACAACTCCTTGTATGGACATCCTGGGGGTGTGTGTTTATGGGTCACATATTCAGGCTTTAAGTTGTTGTTGTTGTTTTTTTTGTTTTCTTTTTCGTCATTTTTGAATCAAAGTTATGATTCCTTTTTATTAGTCACAAATTAGACCATTTTCTTTTCTTTTTGTTCATAAAAACGAGCCAAGTGAACTTTGAACTGTGACGTATTTTCCAAATTTCCCAAATTCAATCCGATTTTAAACATTTTGATTACGTGTTTATATAGTTGGTGAAAATGAAATAAAATAATTCCTCAGATTACCTATAGGTTGTGCTGGGGAAAAAGTATAAAAGACACTCTATATTGCACATTCTTGCTGTACGTTTAAACATAGTAATGGAAAAAAGCTCTGGGTTCTAACGGTTAAGCCAAACCAAAAGTTTCTTACAGCACATTCCAGTTTAAGAAAAAAGCAAAAAGACAGTTTGTATGCACTGTGCGGTAAATCCTGGCTGGGGACATCATTGTTGTATGACTGATGATGAGATTCCCTGCAAGTCACAAAAAAAAATGTCTCTTGCTGATTCCCATAGTAACATGCACATGCAGCTCTCCCTCCTTTGAAGTGCTGCATCACTACGCTGTAATGGAATTCTATAGCTGACTGCTGACTGGAGGCTTTGGAGGGGATGGATGGAGAGAGAAATGAAAGGAGAGGAAGGTGGAAAGGTGGAGAGAATTGATTGAATGAGAAAAAAAAAATGTCCAAAGCCACAATGTTTTTATGGCCATGCATTAGAAGAATGCTTCCATGCTGGTGTGGCTGTGTGTTTTTATTATGTGCAACAGGCAATGCACAACTGTTCACTGTTTTGAAGTTGTTCCCAACTTCGAAAAGGCTCCCCAGGATGAGGATGTAAGTGTGTGCAACACCTCCCGCCATCCTTCCTTCCTTCCTTCCTTCCTCCTTTACAACTCACGTTTTAGCAGGGGACAATAGGGTACTGTAAATTACCTTTTGATTCATCCTCTTTAATTATGCAAATAGACTTCATTATCTGCACCGACTCTAAAGAGTTATGTGGTATGTATTCATTAGTCTGCTTGTGTAGAGTGTTCATTGAGGGTTACTCAAGTGTGTACAATTTGCATGGTCCCTTTTTTTTGTAAGGAAAAGTCTGTACCATTTTGTGAGTACAATATACTCAACAAGGTCTGTGTGTGGAGGGTGTACGGAGTGAATAAAGCCTGGCCCACACTCGAGGATAATTGGTTAGATTTGGGTCCCGATCTGGCCCTTCCAATAATCGGACGGTAGAGAAAGAGGACAATGTTGTGGATTTATGGCAACAGTATGATTGCTTCCTGCAAGACGTATCATAACCAACCTCCATGTCTGTTTAAAAGTCACATTTATGTGACATTGCTTGATTAAACGCCAATGTGTGGTCCTGTATCTTGACTGGATCGTTTTCTCAGGATTAAAACATTAAAAATCGCTTATCAAATTTGTTGTGTCTGTGGTCTCCCATGTCCTTGGAAATCCTCTAGTGTGGGGCAGGAATAACATCTAACAAGGTTTATAGGCAGAAACTGATATTCTACTCATAAGTATGTTTGGTTTTCGTAGACTTAAAATAAACCTTACTACATTCTTATAGGCCTTGCTTTACGGAGGCTTTACGGAGGCGGCCTTATAGGCCTGTTTCTACAGCAGCCAGGATTGAGTCATACCCTCATCCCTTTGCTTTGTGTCATCCCCCAAACACTTTCCCTGTTATTTAAAGAGAAAATACATTTAACTACTACCATAGATCGGGATAGAACAGGACAATAAAAGACAGATTAACAGATGTACATTTTTGCAGTTGGAATTAGTAATCTGGAATATAAATACCCTTCTTTTTTATCTTGTTTTATCTTTGCAAAACCTTCCAACAGCTTGATTGTCCATACATAACTTTTATGTCTTGTAACCTACAGCGTAATTCCAGTGGATCTATGCTTAGGCAGTGGTGTAATTCCATGACCTCCTAAATTCAGCATTGAGCATCTGTTTGTGTATTTTACTCAGTCGGTGACAAACAGACTCAGTGTCTGACGCAGACACTGAGTCTATGTTTAGAACAAAGTCTCTGGAGTTTTGGATTCAGAACTGCATGTGACTCTATGCAAAAGAAAAAGTCATTAACTTAATAAACAGTGTCTGTAAACAACAACACAAAGACACAGTTTATTCTCTTCATTCCTTTCTTCTACTCTCATTCTCTCTCTCTCTCTGTGTCTATTACATCTGTCCCTTTATCCGTCTCCAAATTTAACACTTGGTTTTTTTCAGTCTTGGTGAAGAGTGACTGATTTTGAGCGCCTGGAGTCGACAGAAGAAAACATCCGCACTATCTCAATAGCTGAATAAACAGCTGATGGCACTGCAAGGGAGCCGAATGGGATTAATGAGTTGCCTCTGACAGTGTGACCCAGATATAGTTTCCAGACAGTCACTACGCTGCCTCCGAAAACCAAACTGACAATAACAATCATCAGCAACAAGTCTCATTAATTACAGAGGTGACAGTTGTGATCTTCATTCTCAAAATTGACCCAAACTCCCCAGTGTGTGAGAGTGAGAGTGTGAGCGTGAGCGTGTGTTGGATATCACTCCCAATCGTTGTTCCCGTCTCCTCCTAATCTCCTCTACTTCTCCTCCATGTTCTCTAATGCTCATACTCTGACTTGGCATCATCCCATTCTCACATCCTCACTGCTCCACACTAAATGTCAACAAATGAATATTCATCACACCACTGACATCCCTCCCCTCTGGAGTTTTTTTTTTTTGGCACGCTCCCTCCATTAACTGATTAGCAGCAGATTTGAATATTACCAATTACCACTATTAGAACATTAGATAAGTAATTTGCCGCAGTAATATTTATAATAAAAGAGTGTTTGTGTGCAACTTTAAAGACAAAAAGGTTTGCAGTGTTTTACAATCCGTTGTTACTTTTAAAAGTTTTAAAAGGCAAAGCTAATGTAAACAATGTAACAAATAAAGTTCTTTGAAAGTTTATAATGGCAGAGTCATTGCAAAGATTAAATGGCGAGGAAATATGCATCTGTATTAAGCCCATTGTGGTGATAACATAACGATTTACCCCGTACGCTTACATAGCAAACAAACACCCAGCAGGAAATTCACTATTGAGTCGCCCTAAAGTATAAAAGGACAGAGACCTTCTGCCAGCTCAGTCTGAGAGAGCAACCACAGAACCTGAGGTGACCAAACCATAGCAGACAGGCCATCTGTGGCCCAGTGTCCTTATTGAAACCTCTGGGTTTTCCACTTTCAAACGACTTTATAAATGTAGTTACACGTTTGACTGTTGGGCGTCATAAACCCTAAAGGAGTTCTCTATTCTATTTACCAATGACACCTTTTCATTCCCATATAAATGACATTGCACTAGCAATATATTGTTTTTGTTAAATGCCACTGTGTGTTTTATTTGTCACTCTTTGAAGAGAGAAAAAGGATGTCAGGAAATGTACTGAAGTAGCATTCACACTCACTTGGATTTTAAGTCTGTTCTACAACACAACTCTAATGATAATTGCTATTAACTGATGAAGGGAGTTCATAATATCTTATTGATGTCAAGCAAGCAAATGGCTGCATTACTTATAAAGTCCCCAGACTATATTGTGCATCTATTTTGAGTCTATGAAATGTTGAGGCATAGATGATACTGTATACGTAACAATGAGTTCATTGCCTAATAATGCGAACATTGATCAAGAATGTATTGACTCAGAGTCAGATGAGCTCTGCAGGTGGAAGCAGACGAATCTGAATGCCATCTGGTGAGCAGCCGACAGTAAGGAGGTATCTACATACTAGTACTGACACTTTTAAAATACTCTTTCCAAGTAAAATAAATAAATAAAGCACTGAAAATCACACTCCAGTTAAACCATGTATGAGCCTGTAAGTGATTAAAGCATGAAAACTATATTTGCAGGGAAATGTTGCTTTGAGCGCTACATACACATGTTGTATGAGTTAACATAGTTGACAGTTTAATATGTAAGACTGACTTTGAGTCACATCATCACCAGTGCCAATGGTCGCCAAATTTGAGACATCGCTGGTGTTGTGTTACTGGTGTTTTGGCTGTATATAATGTATATCTGTGTTGAGTATTTAAAAATAGAATTAAACATTTGCACTTAAGCATAGAATCGAGTCAAATAAATCAGTTACAAGTCATTTCAAAATGATTCAGAAACAGTTTGGGTTGACAAAATGAGGACGGCAGTCTCCGCACTGACACAGTGAGGTGTGCTCTGCAGCTGTTGCATATTGATGTCTTGCCTGAAACAGAGCCCTTCCAGTCATCTGTTGTACAGCCAGGTGTCAGATGCCTCTGCCTGAAATGCCTTTTGAGCTTGACGACAATAAACAAAATGTGTTGGTTGTTTTCGTCTCTGTGGACATGTGTCAACATCCTGCTCGAGAGGTGTGAAATCATGGATGGGAATACCACAACACCCAGAGAGACACGCATTATGCAGCAGGTATAGAGGAGAGGTCATGTTATCTGTGTGAGTCATCAGCGCAACCTTAATCACTGTGACTTTCGTTTAATGCTCATTCAGGAGCCAATCATAGGGAATAGAAAGGGAAGTCTACACCTCCTTTCATGCTTCTCTTGAAGTGAATGACACCGTGTGTGTGTGTGAGAGAGAGAGGTTAAGATGGCTGTGCAGCCAACTCCTCGAGCATCTACCACATCAGTCTCTCACACACTCTTTCTTTTTTTGCATGCTATCCACCCTGCACACACAGCGACAGACATACCCAGCTGAATTATATGTCATGCTGATCTACGGAGTTCATTTGTATCCTGCTCAGATCGGGCTCTGTACTCCAAGTCTCACGACAGAACTCTTATTATTTTTAGGCCGGCACTTCACACTACCAGCATCACAGCACTTCCCCCTTGATTATTTTCCTTGCCACTTCACTTTCTCTTTCACGGCAATCCTCTCGTGTCTTCATCTAAGTGTCAGGATCAAAGGAATCTGACAAGAAAAGAGTTATGAAAGTGTTTCAGGATTTCTCTGTTGGTCATGGGACAAATTCTCATTCGCTGTCTCTGTTTGTGTGCGTAAATAGACCATGTATATGTAATGGGTGAATGAAAGTGGTTTGTCTTAGTGCCACTTACTCAGACATCTGTGGGTGTACTGTGGACAACCTGTCCACCATAACATCGAACACTGACCCCCACTGTATCCATCAATCAAAAGTCCATTTCCACAGAGTGGTGCAGTTTAATTCATTTCACTATGTCATGCAGTTATGTGCGTCCCATTGTCAAACACTGATGAGGATACTGTCACAGTTTCTGGCTCAGTGGCCCAGCTCCTACAGGAGGGAGCTAAACACGTGGCAGTCTGTTGATTTGTTGATAGAGAATCATCACTTGCAATGCGACTGTGTGTATGCAGCCGACAGCCTTGTCTCAGACAAAGCTGGTCCTCCTCTTGTGATAAACAGCCACATGCCACTGCATTATTCTTTTTTTGTGGATTTTAGTGGTGAGCTACACTGTCATGCTGGTCATGCTTTTTACATAAATGGTGAAACCAAATGGCTACATAACATAACAATACATAGCCGGCCCACACACCCCACGGTAGGAACACTTGGTGGAAACGAAGCGCACTCTTATTTTAACTTCCTTGTGACTTGAAAATGCACTCAGTGGCTTTATACAGCAAAGAGCTGACCCACAACTGGGACTGGCACCCCCTGGTGGCTGGAAGACCTTCTCACTGCCAGGGGGTTGCACTGTCACTCCACCGGCACATCTGAGAATGATTGCAGGAAGTACAAGAAAAGAACATAGTTTTCATCCATCTTCTACCGCTTTCTCCTCCACATGAGGGTTGCAGTCCATCACAGGGCCACATAGAGACAAACAACCATCCACTCTCACGGTCAAGTTAGAGTGTCCAATTTGCCTAATCCCCAAATCTGAATGTCTTTGGACTGTTGGAGGAAACCTGTTCCGACCGGGCCGTAAACCCGGTCGGAACAGGTTTCCTCTGTAAAATCCTGAAATCTCTGTGCTACATAACCAAAGTCATTGGCAATGCCAATCTTCTTTGTAGGGAAACTTTTAATTCTCATTTCCCCCATTTCCAAACGTCCCTGCCAAGGTCACATGTGAAAGCTGGCACTGTGCTGAACAAACAGCAACTCCCATACTTTTTGTTGAACGTTGTCTTGGAAGTAATGCATAAGCGACCATTTGACAAACACTCTATGATTTATGTTTCACAAGGGTACAATTACGACATACAGCTGTTCATTTTCTCATCTGTATCAACTGGCACTGTGCTGTACACCATGTACGACAACACTGTTACCACATGATGCATCACACTTGAAATAAATCATACGAGTTAATGTTCATGCTTGTCAACCACATCACATTATTAGAATGTTTTTGTTTAGAAACATGCCCATCCTTTAGATTCTTTCAAAAAGAATCTTATATAGTATACTTATACAAGTTGTTTTACTATACAACAATACAATTCATTTAATTAATTATAACATCATTTGCAAAAAGGAGGATTTGTGTGAACTAGTTTCTTGGGCCTGCAGCAGTTTCCAAAAAAACCTTTGAAAATCTCCCTCAAATTCTTTACAAGTTCCACAAACTCTCAGAAACAACGTTTAGGGAGGTGCACAGGCATTGGAAAAAAAATTCAAAATAAAATACCAAATACCCAACTAATAAATGTATCAAAATAATCAAAATAGTAAATATACTCAGATTCAAGGAACTCTTCATCAGTATCTTTATTTACTCTCTTGGTGTGCAGTAACAGATGGCCCACAGTGAATCAGCAAACAATCCAAATGGATGATCTGACTACACTGATGGTGTGTTCCATCACAGTACAGTTGCATAATTTAGTCTACAGCTGAAACTGTCATTAGTGTGTGTGCACAACCTCGAAGGACTGAGAACATACAGAACACTGGAGTGGCTCAGTGGTTAAGACCCTACCTTGTGTACCAAAGACATCATGGTCGCAAGTTCGATTCCACCCCTGGCTAATTGTACTTGATTCCATTGTAAGTCGCTTTGGATAAAAGCGTCTGCTAAATGACATGTAATGTAATGTAATGTAAAAATTCAAAATATATCGAAGACATCAGTTATTATAAGTCCACTTACTAAATGGACAGCAGGCAAGTTTAAGTAGGCACCAAGCACCTCACATATTTATTTATTTGTATGCATCGTATGTATTTCACAGTGTTTTAAAAAAAATAAAAATACTACATTACATTGAAGTATTTTGACACAAAATATAAAGTCATTTTCATCATCTCAATAAAATGCAAATTACAAAATAATATTTTGCTACCAAAACATATAATACCTGCCTATCTGCTGTAATTAGCTATTAAATATCCTGGCTCTTGGTTGGTACACCTAACTGTGACACTCTATCACAGTAGACTCACATGTGTTTGACAGGTCAAACTGTTGTCTTAATGTATACATTTCAACAGGATTTTAGTGTTGAGTTCAATATTGACTTAGTCCCTCCAACATAATGTAAGCCTTAAATACATAGTGTATAGCCAGTGAATTTAATGAGTCAAAGAAAACGTGGTTGGAATGTGTTGGATTTATATGGATGCATGAAGCAGTACTGGTGTGACGGGAGGTTCAGGATATTTGGAGAAAAAAAAATGGGATCAGACTTGTTTGAACGGTATTCAAAAGGACTTCAGATTGAACTCAACTATAAATCTAGTACTGAAAAGAGTGAAAAAGACTGCTTGAGCTGAAGTTGAGCAAATAATAGCCAGAATGGAGAATCGTTTAATATTTAGAGGACACTGAATGAAGGGACGCATGCTGTTCCGAGTCACTGGGGCAGTACCTGTCCTAATAGCAAACATAATCTCCGAGGAGTCAAACCAGGGATACAGAGGGTTTTCTGAATATTAAACCATATTCATATGAGCATGAATTTTTCACTACTTTTAAAGCATTTGCTGACCTCACAGACATCGAATCCTAGTTTGTTTGCTCAGAAAGTCCGGTTCATTTGGGGAGGTCTCAGTTTGCTTCAAGGGTCGAAGTCTGGCGTGTGAAAACAACCTATGTCTGTATAGGTGTAGCTTCCAGGTCTCCTGCTGCTGCTTGTTTACCTTCTGGCTTCAATCAATCCTTTAAGGCTCAGGAGTATATAAACCCGGGTTCTTGTCCAGTCCTTCTCATGGTGCTGATAGCATGGCTTGCTCCCTATAGTGTCACTATCCTGATAGTCTTCGAAGTCTAACCCGTGTTTTTTCCTCTTCCTAATGTCCTAATGCTTTCCTCCACTGACCTCTTTCACCTGTACACCTACGTCCCCATTTCTCCATTAAAGTTCATTAAACTTCTATGTTGTGAACTTAAAACTTCCTCTGAACTTTTGTGTCATAACTTCTTTACAACATTTAGCCCACAATGGCACTGGGCTCATGGTTAGATGAAAAAAAAAAAAAAGTAAGCTATTAGAGCTGCTATGCATAACTTCTGGTGAGTTTTATTTGTTGTTGTGTATGTTATTATTCTGCCTCTGTTTGGTCTTTGTGAACAGTTGATTTGTTCTCTGCTTCCGACAACTGAAAACAGTTGATATTAAATGTTCATGTTTTAAAGCTGCAGTTTTAAATAACCAAAATTATACTGTTATAAAAAAAGATCTGTCCTTGCCTAAGCATATGAAGCCAGACTGGATTTTTATCAGTGTCATTATAATGTGCAGTCATTCAACCCTCCTTCATCCGATCACTGTCCTTGATGCGTCAGCATCCATTCAGAGCAGCCTATGTCTTCCTTTATCCCTGTGTAACATGTGCTCTAACATCTGTTTTTAGCATCCACCACTTCCTCACCATTGCTGAGCAGAGAGCCCGGAGAGTAATCTCGGCATCATCTGCTTATTCAGAGCATAGTCACAGATGAAAAGATTAATGCTTAGCAACACTGCTGGAGATCAGCACTGTCAGACAGATATGAGGATCTACACCTGATATCCTGCACTAGCACTGGTGTGTTAAATGTTTTGTGTAACTACACGAGAGTGAGTTAGTACAGGGGTGCCTCACATGGTTGACTTGTGATTTGATTCACATGCAGCTTGAGGAAAAAAACCCAGTGCGCTGTTAACAAGAGCACTCAAAAATTGAGGCTGTCATATCCTGATGTCAAAACCCTTTTACACATTTTTCTCTCTGTAATTATAGCAGTCTGCTCCGCGCTCAGTCCCTCTTTGGAGCCTCCTGTGAGTAAATGTGTGAGAAGTATGTGGGTTTATTCTCAGTAATCTTTTAATGACATGCACTAACGATGCGTTGAGGCTCAGGAACAGCATAGCCCATGACACACACACACACACACACACACACACACACATGTGTGTTGTGTTGCATTAAAGCTGCCTTTCTCTGAAACGCTTTTCTGATTCAGCTAATCTCCTCGCAGGCCACAGCCACTGAGTTGGTTATAGCGTGTGTTTGTGTGTGTTTGTCATGTTGGGAGGTTTAGTTGTATGTGTTTTGCTGCAGATTACAGAATACATGCCCTCAAATGTAATTCGTAAAGTATTCTGTTGGACTCAAAGTGACCCGGTTTAAATTGGATCATGACTTAAAATATTATTGCATAATATGAATATGACATTCACACAATACGGCTACATGAAATAGACTGAACCCAGGAGTGGCAATGGCTATGTTTATGGCGCAAAGCGTTGTTTTCCACAGTGTAAAGTTGAAAGAAAAATCAGTAAATAAGAGACTAACATTTCCAGATCCACAGAACAGTGTGTTGTCACTTTTTTCCCTTCTAACTAACCCTCTTAAAACACAAACAGCAACAGAAAACAACAGCAAACTCATCTTCTGTTTCTGCACAGATTTGTGAAGAATGATAAAACATAAATCAACACAGCACAGGACAAGGACATTAGCCATGAATATAGCAGGCCGTGCATCTTACATACAGATATTTTTAAGTAATCCCTCTGTTTGATGCACTTTTAACAATTAAAAAACACATGTTCAGTTACTCACGTGTAACTGTTACATGTATTCCAATACTCTGTGCACTACTGAGAAAAGATGTTTCCCATTTTCGTTGGCAACTTTTTCCATATGAGGTTGCGTGTGTCTTCTTCTTCATCACTTTTAAACAGAGGGATCCTGTCGCTTAGTAGCAACATCCATCACTAACAACAATCCCATGTTTGGATTCTGTCTCTCAGCATACTCTACTGAATGGTTCTATAACGTAAAGCTACATCGACGCTGCCTTACGATTATACTCAACATGACAGCACTCTCCTCTCCTGTCTTGAGTAGAATTCCTCATCCGCTTGTCAAACTTAAAGCCTGACATGGATTAAAATATGCACAGAATACGTAATATATACATAATCTGATTATAGAGTAGATATATAGTACATAAGGTCTAGCAGGCATTGTCATGTTCCTGTGATCATTTTATGGTGATGTATGGTTTCCATTATCAGTGACAGACGTGGAACAGTCGTGGCTTTTGCATCAGGTTTCTGTGCGCCACTATTTGGGGAGCAGTTGAAGTAGATTTGAGGGAAATTGTTCTGACAGGGAAGCATATTTATATGATGTAACATCACGGAGCTGTAATTCCTTGTTTTAAAGCTGGAGGAAACTTTCCTTGTCAGTATATTGATAGGCATCATTGCCACAGGGGAAGTGGATTTTGGAGGATGATACTGATGAGCTATAAAAACAAAAACAATCATTGGGGATGCTAGCACTAATTTTACAGTCAACACAAACACTTGGCCAAGCTATGTGATGACAACTCTGTTTAAAATAACCTCCCTGAACTTACATACTGCATACGTCAATGATTAAGCACAACTCTAGTTTGAAAAGACAATTCTAATGTACAGGTGATTGCACTCCTCAACTTCCTTTAACAGATGGCTTAACAAAATGCTTTCTACCATTTAAAGGATCACATTCATTTCTGAAACTAAAACATCTCCGGGCTGTTTTCTTTTTTTTTTATTAAATGTTGATGCATTTTCTTCATAAATGAGACAAGTAAATGAATGAATACCAAATAGGCTTGACTTGTTTTCTGTAACATGTATCAAATAATGGTGTCTTTGTGTTGCAGAACACAACCGAATAATAAATAAAAGTGCTATGAGGTTACCATGGAAACAAAGGCACCATGACATATACAATCCCAGTCATAAAGTTTGGGGGAAAAATGGCAAATTGTAAAGAGCAGATCAGCAGTTGTTTATTGTGACAGAGAATCAGCACACTTGGGACATGAGAGCAGCAACAGCAGTGTGAATCGTTAAACAAGTATTTCTTATTGTGTCCACGGAGAGTTTGTTCATACTGGTACTGACTTGTACATGTACATTGAATGGGTACTGGCCAACTTCCTTGTAGAATCTTCATGGTCTCTTTTGACCAAAACAAGAGCATGCCACCAACTGGACCAGAAAGATGTTGTGCAACGGTGATAATGCTAAGTTGGCACTGGAGGTGTGCATGGATTCGCCCAGGTCGAAAACAAAACAAAAAAACGGTGAACACACAGACGAGGAAAGTATGACCTGACCCTAAAATAACCATGGCAACAGCTGTTTAACTCAAACACAGTCCAGGACAGTTTTATTCGATCCATCGTGCTTGGGAAATTAAATACCCCATGCTACTTACGTGGTGGATCAGTGGTATAGCGAGTCAGGTTGATTCCTGGCTCCACTAGTCTACATGCTGATTTGTCCCTGGGCAAGACGCTCCTGTGCTGGCAGGGTATGAATGGGTATGAAAGATGTCCATCCATCCGTCCATCTACCACTTTGTCCTCCACATGAGGGGGGTGCTGGTGCCAATCCCAGCTGACAATGAGCCGAAAGGCAGGGTACAACCTGGACAATGCCACATGTGATTGAGACAAACAACTATCCATTCTCACACTCACACCTGCGGCCAATTAGACTGTCCAATTTGCCTAATCCCTTCACCTTTTTGGTCTGTGGGAGGAAACTGGAGATTGAAAAACAAGGAACTGCACATTAATAAAGCTGTTTGAATGTGTGAGTAAGTAAGTAAAAATGGGTGAACCTCAAAATTATAGTCTGCAGCAGCTAAGAGTCAAGTCTCCAAGACTACAAAAACACTATATAAATACGGACAATTTACCATTTACCACACTGAGAGAGCATTTAACTGAGGTCTGCTGAAAACGTATTGCCTATCACAGGAATGCACACAACTATAATGGAAACTGCCAGTGTTGTGAAAAGTCCTGTCCACCTACTGAGGACAGTAAGAACTATGTTCTGCTGGCTGACAGACAGCAGCTAGAAATGAGCCATTCACAACAGTGGGTCAGTGACAAAGAGAGTGTTGATAGGACAGAGGGAAAGAGAGCGAGAGCTCTACAATGGGGCAAAACTGTTAAGTTTGACGTCTTCAATGTTGTAACGAGAAGTGTTTCCAACAAATAAGACTATGGCAGGCTGCCACAGTCAAAGGGAATTAGTGGGAAACACTGTGTAACAAGCATTAACCTTGTGAGGAGACTCCAGAACATTCACTTCTGATGAAATCACAGTAGTTTAGACTGATTTGTGTCACATGAAGGAGGAACTGCTGCCAGCTTTGGTCATGTGGTGGAAGGACAGTGAAAGACAACTGTTTTGGCGCTTTTCCTCTACATAGTTGTAGCCTTGCATGGCACGGCACAACTCTACTGTGGTTTTTTTGCTTTTCCATTAGTGAGTTAGTACTTGATACCTGGTACTTTTTTTAGTACCTGCTCTGCTGAAGTGAGCCTAAAAGTGATGTCTGATCGGTCAGAGAGTGTTGTCACTGGAGTCATGAGCTTGAAGTCCAACACAGGAATAAAACCAAACAATGCTGAGCTGTAGATCAGTTAAAAAGACTTAAAAATCCTATATTAATCTCCAATATTTAACAGAGGAGTCTGGCGTATTTAACGACAGCACTGCCTAAAGCCATGGATTGTGAGCTGCATCACGACCTCTTCCACCGTATTGTAATTCAGTGACTGTGTCAGATGGAGTCATGCAGGTAATACTGAACTAATCTTTTTAATTAACTGATTCTAATGATTCTGTACACCGAAAACACCTGCTTTCACTAGTCACTAGTTTGTGTTTGTGTCGTGTAAAATAAGAGGAAAGAATCACATTGAATGCTTTTCTAAATATGAAGTTTTTGGGGGTTTTATTTACTCTTCTCCCAACAGGATTCTGCAACCATGATAGACAGTGATAGACAGATGCTTCATCCATAACAAAATGTGTTAAAGCTGATGAGTTGTTTGGTATCGCTGCTGTTTTACACTCACTATGGAAAAACTCACCCAGCATGCAGCCTCAACCTCCTTCAGTCAATTTTGTTTAGCAGCCCAGTTTGTTTTCTGAGTCCCGGATAAACAAATGTCCCTTTTCTTTCCACATATGAAACCGGCCAAATGTTCATGTTTCCTCTGTAATACTATTTGCATTGTTCAGAACTACACAGACGCCATTCAATGCTATCTGAGCAATGCAACCAGCCAATTAATGACGTGTCTCATTTAAGATTTTTCATATTTGGATATTTCTCTGTCATTGACAAAGCTGTTTATCTGAAGCATGAAATAAAAACATTTAGGTCTCAACATATGGAAAGGAACAGAAATAAATGAACTGTTGTTTACATTACATTTTCTGCACATTACCGTCGTAGTAGTATAACGAGTCATTAACAAAAATAATAGCCTCATAAAACAAAAGAGCTCTTTTTTTTTAAAACAAAAGCAGCTCATGTCATAGCCATTAGAGCGCCCCCTGTTGGCACTGTGTCCATTTACACACAGATATTGACCAACTACATCAATGCTGCGGTCGATGTACGCCCTCTGTGACTATTACACACCATGTGAAGCCCAATGAAATCAAACAGACATCATCAGTTAATGAATGAATGCATTTTAATCAGTTAAATTCTTAACGGCAATTAACCAACTAATGGTTTATCATTAACCTCCATAGTACATAGCACATGGTATTCTTAGAGTCTTGGAAACAAATGCAGAGATGTATGTTTTCTTTTGAAAGGTTTTATTCATTTCATATAATACTGACACATGTACTCAATAGCGGTTAACAGGCGTTTAAAAACACAGATATTAAAACCATTAGAGCGTCAATGTATTTTTAGCCCCGTTGATTCCATGAACCATTTTTTACACGTTTACATGTTTCAATATACCATAACATCTACTTGGTATTAGTCTAACCTCAACCTGGATTTTTTTTCCCTTTGTTAAAAAAACAGAACAAAAGAAAACAGATGACAAACAAACTGTCTCCTCATTTGAAAAGAAAAAAAAAAAAGAAATGGTGTGTGTTCATAAGGTTCAAGGTAAAATATCAGTATGGAGGTGAAATCAGAGAAAAGAAAAGGTTCAGGTCTGAGAAACAATTTGACAGCAGCAAGTGTGTCACATGTGGCACAGTAAAATGTGTGTATGTCAACCAGACTAATAAATGAGGCAGCCATTCTGGATTTTTTTTGTCACCATGTTTGTCGTACAGGATATTTGTCAAACATCCACATCCCCTTTATTCCCAGTATGCATATGGAACACAACTAAGCCATAGAAGAGAGATGAGGACTACAGAGTATTGTAAAGAAAGTTGTTGTCTTTTTTTTAATCATCTTATCCAGTGTTGTTAAGGTCATAGTTCACTTTGTTGAAGTTTGTAGTAGCAGTAAAGGATTGTGGGTGATGCAGACGTCTGCACTGAAAGACCAAGGACGCTCAATGGTGATGGCCGGCAGTAATATAGTCCTGTCTCTTCAGCCTCCATTTCTTGGATATCCTCAGAAAAATGAAACAGAAGTGGTTCCTCACTGAAGCCGTCGTGTGCATTTCCTTACCACTAACAGGTCCATTGTGCTGTGTCAGTATCTCCACCACCATTCCCCCCCAGTTCTTCTCTTTTGAGAGGGGGAGGACTATCGGGTCACCTGAAACAGTGAGAGAAGTAGGTCACTGAAAATAGTCCACAAAAAGTGAGGATGTAGCCTGAAATGTAAAGGTCACAGAGCAGCACCAGTGTCAACTTTGCTTCTAAATAATGCACTGCGGCGCTGCATGGCCCCGTGTATGGAAGTAATCGGAAGTGATTCTTGCTGGTGGAGCACAGATAGCATGGCTTGCACAGTCTCTGTCTCATCTGGTCAGAGACTAAACAAGACACAGCTTGAATGGTGGAAGTCATCCCACAATGTCTCACCCTCCGCGACTGGCCTGCTGCCATGTAATTTCCTCTGTTTGTCAAGACACTCCAATCGCATTGTCTCTTTATCTCATCGAGCTCCCCTTCCATTTTCTTTATGAAAGCATTCACTTTTGGTTTGTATCAAACTATTATGAGACTTTTTCTACCAGCCAGCAACCAAACAGACTCAAATTGCTGTCTAACTGCCAGTGCTTTGGCATGCAATAGACCAGACTCTACAAGACAGTTTCTCTGTATGCTTTTCTCGTATTGTGTGTCTCACTGATTTCCCCCAAAACATGCCGTCCTGTCTGTATTTCCTCTTGAGGGAGTCGGGTCTTTTGTCCAAACCAGGTGCCAGCTAACACGGTGTGAAGGCCAGGCGTCACCGAGGAAGCTCAGAGGAGTGTTTCCTCTAAGCTGGCAGCTGAGACAGCTCTACTGTATCTAACTCTCAGAGGCTCCAGGCCACCCTTCCTGGGCCTGTTCCCATTGCCTTCAGGCTTCTACTCCTGTGCCTGATCAAAGAGCCTGCAGGCGTTTATTGTCGTGCCAGTTCACTATGCACGCACACTGCTGCTGCTTCACTGTGCCAGCTATGCTTAAAGGTGCAAAGTCGAAGTTCTTTTAGGTGTTCATCAGCTTGCCGGTATGCCTGTAAGTAGTGGTTTTTTGCCAATTAGTTAGTGGATTTGGGTATTTAGATCTCACTTTGTAAAAGCACATAAGCAGTGCTTGAGTGTCTTCTCTATGAGCCCACCGGTGCCCATTTTCTCTTGCTTATTCCACAAGTTTTTACAATATGCCCTAATGGCTACTCTGATGGCCACAAGGCAGATGTCCTCTTCACTCAAACATTACACACATAATCTTTACGAGTCATTTACTCGCACAAGCGAAAACGATGGCAAGTCATTAATTAAATGGTTGGATCCTAGTTGGTGTTTTAAGATTGCTAATCTGCGAGCTACAAAATGGACAGTAAACACGTGTAGCCTTAATGCTGTGCTCACGGGGGCTAACAACAGCTGCAAGCAAGATCCCTGGGCTCCAGGCAAAACAGTGACAGAGGAGCAGTATTTTACTCACGGACAAGATGCACAGTGTTGAGTTTTCACCTAGCTTTGGTCACGTTCCTGTTTGGCCTGACTGGTAAAAGTTTCTTTAGTTTTTGATGTTTTTGTGACATTTTGTTGGAGTCTGTGTTGTGGTGGGAGCCAGTCGTTTGATCATATTAACAGATCTTTACCTACGCAAACTTCAATAACTCACCCACTACTCACTCAGAAGTCAGCCACTGACGCTGATCTGAGGCACACGGGAGCAAATCCAACCCAACTACATGTACATGTCGTATAAGTCAGTCCACAGGCCATTGTAGGCAATAGGGGAAGTTGCGGATTGTCTTGTAATGATCTTTTCATTAATTAAAAAAACGGTTAATGCATGAACGATCTTACATATAAAGATTTTGTATTGTTTGTGGGGGGGTTTTCTATCAAGGGGAAAGTGCTTTTCCGAGTATCTTGCCTTGAGAGGTTTATGGTACTTGCTGACTGCCACATCTGTTTAGTGTTGACGGGAGCTCGCCATACACGATGTAAATTATACATGCGCTACTGACACGTCTTGTCATTTGTTTGTTAATATGAGTATAAAACTGCACGGGCTGCTACGTGCACGAGCGGAACAAGTGCACTCGCACACACACACACACACACACACACACACACGTATACTTGTTTTGCCGTCTATGACAGCTCAGTGGCTTGGCAGCCCAGCCGTGTCTGTCTGCTCATCCATATGATATTATTTGGCATTGATCGAGCCGTCTCCTATCCCTTCCCTCTCTCCTCCCTCTGCACCTCCTCCTCTCCTCCTTTGCTTTGCTCCCAGCCAAGAATAGAGAGGACATCGTGTGCCAAACTCTCTTTGTGTTTTTGCCTGCTCTGTGTACTCACGCATAACAATAAGCCTCACACATCAGCTGACCTGCGTCAGTATTTTTGTTTCAAAGCATTAATCTTGTATCAACACTGCCATCAGCCTCTCCGTTTCACCTTCTGCTTGTTAGTTGTATTCCATCTTATCCATCCCCACCTTCCTGTTTCTTGGTATTTGATGTTCTCCATATATGTGTGTGTGTGTCTCTCTCTCTCTCTCTCTCATCCTCTTTCTCTCTCACCTCATCGTCAATTTCAATTTACGACCGGGTCCTAATGGGACTATAACAGAACGTTCGATGATATCGATCTGGATGCCTGTGCATCTTGACCTCAGTGTACCACATCAGAGGAGAAGAAAAATCATCACTCTTTTCATCATCAGGCAAACACGTCCAAATTTCGCACGCGCACACACACAACGGACACACACAGATCATTGATCAAAGCCCTGAATGCAAGAGACAGCAAATATTTATGCTCTTTCAAGCTATGAGTCGATGATAAAGTGATGACTGGCTTTATCATCTAACATCTAAGTGTTTGCTTTGATGTTGTCCAGGAACTTTTAAAATGCTTGATATCTGAACCAGCAGCTTAATTTTATTATTTAGAAATTATAGAAATCATAAAATTCTAAAAGTCACTTTCTAGTTCTGCTCATTACGACCACTCTGTCATTTCCTGCTTGTCTCACTTGTCTTTTATTTCTCTGTAATTGTAAGTGCAATGACTTGAGGAAGTTTGTTTACACTCATAAGGGGCTTAACCCAATTTGAGCGAGGAGGCGATAAGGAGGAGGTGCTGCTGTTGTGGAAAAAAGAAGGAAGAGTGTAACTGGAGGGGGCGAGATCTATTTTGCTAGGTGAGCAGAGGAAAAAAGTAGGCAAGGAATCAGCCATGATGTGTCTCTGTGTGTTTTCAGAGAAGAGAGAACGTGTGTCCTAAGCTTTTCTTATCCCTCTCTTTTAACCAAGAAAAAGCACTCTCCCTCCTCTAACCACGCCTTCAATTAATTATTTAGCCAGAAAACAAAGGTCTGCACCCAGCCATGAATAATGGAAGGTGAGAAGGCAGAGAGAAGGATGGAGGTTTGAAACAGAAGCGTAGAGTGACAAGAGTTGAGTCTCGCACAAATATTCCCTCCTATGACAGACAGTTCAGAGTGTGCTCAGGTCAAGCCGCTGAAGGAAAACCAACAAGTGCTGATGAGGACTGAGCAAAAAGATATATAACGTACATCCACACACAAACACAAAGACACAGAGATGCAGGAAAACTGAGGGAGTAAAAAAAAAAGGACATGCACAAACTGCACATAGTGTATTACGGAGTAATCGAAGCATAAACACTATCCAAGGACAATTTTCACTGAAGTGTTTCCAGTGTGGTGAGTTGTTTTTGCATCGAGTCAGATGCCATGCCAGTCAAATGCAGGGAAGCAGGGCAAGTGGGAGTGAAGGCAAGGGCGATGTTCTCGCTCTCTCTCCCTCTGTATGTGTGTGTGTGTGCTTTTTGCGCTTGTTCCTGTTCCTGTCTGTGTTTGTTCTTCTGACAATGTTTGATATTAGATCCAAGATGGGGCGGGAATACAAAGTAAAGAGAGGAATTGTGGAGCCGAGGCTATGACAGAGAGGAGAAGATGAGGAGCTAGAAGATGTAACACTGTGGAGGTGGAAGTGGGTTATCCGGCGGTTTCTGATTGTATGCGTGTTTTCACATTTATAAGAGGGTTAGAAGGACTTTGTGCAAGAAAGAGGGAAATAAGAAAAACAAACATAGAAGGGTAATGAGCACACCAACCTTTGTGGTCTTGACTTTGTTGCCTGTGCTGCAGCTCCATCCTGTGAGATCTGGGAGAACCTTGCACTCCTCACCTTCCATACATGGCTGCATCTGACACCACCACTTCTGGGCTACAATGGAGGCTGAAGGAGGAGAGAGAGATAGACAGAGTTAGGCCAGCAGATGTTTACTGAAGACATTTTTTTTTTCAATCCAACTGTAAATTTGTGACTCTTACAGCAATAAAAAAAACAACAACATTATGCTCTCTAAGGAAAATATTACTGTATGCCTGTGTTTCATAGGCAATATAGTTGTGAATTCAGTTAGTGCAGAAAGAATCATTAATTTTTCAGTTCAACAGAAAAAGAAAGAAAGAAGGGAACTACAGAACCGGAGGGACGATTTGCACGAGACAGCTGGGATATGTTGTGATCTTACAGAGTTTAGAGTATGTTTGTGTGAAGCTCATCAGATCAGATAAAAAAAAAATGAATTGCCTTAAGCAAACATCACCGAGAGATTAAATATCATCAAAAGAAAAACAATAAAGAACACCCACCACAGTGAATGAAAAAATATGTGAATATGAAAAATGTTCTCAAGAATATACACAGTATATATATATATATATACATATATATATATATATCTATATCTATATCTATATATATATATATATATATATATATATATTTATACATATGTCTGTGTATGTGTGTGTGTGTGTGTGTGTGTGTGTTAATGCCACCTGGCAATTTAAGAAATCCATTGCTTTGAAATATTGTATCAGTTATTTCCAGAGACTGGGTTATACTCCAAAGATCCGGAGAAAGAAGAAGCAGTAAAAAATAGTCCGAAACATTATGTGTGTGCAAATTTGCTCCTGCCACAATTTATATTGTGAAATGAGCGATCTTATAAAGTGGGTCCCCGTCTAAAAAATCTGGGAAAAACAACGCTATCGATCAGTGGTTCTCAAATATTTTATACCAAGTACCACCTTATATTGAAATATTGAGCCCTCGAAGTAACACCATGATCACTATTTGTTTCATTTTCTACTCACTCTGGTCCACCAAGTACCACCAGAGGCTGCTTGTTTACGTACCACAGTTTGAGAACCATGGCTATAGATAAAATACTTATTACTTTTAAATATCTATTCAGTCAACGTTGTACTTTCTAATTCGTCCTTTGATTTATCCGAAATGTATTTTCTCTGGGTTCTCCAGTTTCCTTCCGCTGTCCACAAACATGCAGAGGTTAATCGAACACTCTAAAATGCCAATAGCTGTGAGCGTGAGAGTGAATGCTTGTTCAGCTCTGTGTGTTGACCCTGTGACCTGTGACCCTCATGTGGAGGATAATGCGGTAGACAATGCTGTAAGTGTGTGTGTGTCTCTCTCATAAATGTTTGATAAAAACCAATGCAAAACCACTGTAAACAACAGCGCTGCAGACACGGCAGTCTGTGATTTCATCAAGTGCCACTGATCATAGCTGCGGGGGGGAGAATAACACAGATTCTTTTATTTTTTTGGACACAGGAACAGGATCCCGGGGGGATTTTCTGGGTGCATGGGTACATTTTGTAAGAACTACTGCAAATCAAAGCTTGTTTATGTGGAAAAAAATCAGTAAACATCTGGGTCCACTGAATCATCCTGTTATTCAATGTCAACAAAGCAGCTCCACAAAGATAAGTCTGTCTGCAAATTATATTTGTTAAAGTTTTTTGTTTGACTGAAATACTAAACAACAGCTGAGCATTTCCTCGTGGAGTATTTTACTTATTCTGCCTCTAAATTAAAAAGCTGTTATACTTTTATGACTGGAGTTATTCGGCCGTGTATCACTGTTCATAGCAGTTCAGCTTTCTGTTTCCTCTATCTTTACACTTTATTTGGGTCAGAATAGGCCAGAGTATGCATTTCATTACTTTATAAAATTGCTTGTGGGCGCAATAAAATTTTATGCCATTCATCATCTTTGTAATTCCCCTGAATTCATCACAAAAACATAATGGACAGAGGCTGCGTTTATAATTCATCAGGCTCCTGAAGTTACCAGCAGGAAACAGTGTTGGACACAAACACAGCGGCAGACGGAGTGCGGATTCAGTTTGTCTGATTTTGTTTCATGCATTTCTAATCAGTGGCTACAAGGACATCTACAGTATGTCGGCTCCAAGCACTCAGAAGTGCTACCACAGGAGTATTGATACCCATGTCTGCCCTGTTATTCATAAGTTTTATATAAATCTTCAGTACACAGGAGAAGTGGTGGAGGGAGCATATCACCCGTGCACACAACCTAGTTATATCGCTGCAGTTATTGCATCTGTTGGAATGCGATGTGATCTCACTTTATGAGTCAGCTGGTAGTTAAACAACTTCTCCTTTTTTATTCATCCTTTATTTACCTAGGTATGTCCCAGTGAGATTACTTTTCTTAGTGACCCAAGACAACATTAAAATTGAACTGGCAGATATGTAAGCATGAGTAAGGGTGTTTTTCTCTCGCTGCAGACAATGAGACAAAATATCAAATTATCCATGATCCATTGCAAAAAATATGGAATGATACATTTTGAGCAATACAATACACTTTACACATACCTGTGTGAAGTAAAGCCAATCTGAAACCAATGAGGACTGGATATTTATACTTCACAGACAACCCCCAGAAAAAGTACATATATTTATCTACACTAACACCAAACACAGGCAGTGAGAGACTAGTTCACTTTAGCTGTGTTTACACCAAGCCGTACAGTGCCAAGAAAAAACGATGCTTGATGTTCTCCACTGTTGCCCTTTGATGACTGTGTTTGCGTTCTCCTACTTCTTTGTAGGAATTATTGGCACCGCGTTGGTGACATCACGTTATTTACTGTTTTGTAGCTGAGGCAGATATGTAAATGACGATGCCATTTACATATCCATATGGAAACACAAGCCATATCTGGGAGAACCGTTCCAAACTGCATTGTATCTAAAACTGCATTGTACGGCTTGGTGGAAATTAGTCTTAAGCTGTGTAAATCATACCTTGCCAATAAAATTAAAGAATAACACAACATTGTTCCACCAGTGCTACCATGATCCCTTTAAAATTAAACACAAATAGCCAAATACATGGCATGTTTAAAAATGCCCTTGTCCCATTCTTTTCCTCTTGTGGCCAGGAAGTGACTATCGGCCAATCAGTGGACTGCAGGTGGCAGGTCACTGTGCTCTGTACCCCAACGGAACGCTGCCAAAACGTGAGATTAGTTATTCACAACTTAGCCAGTCTTCTCTCATAAATTGTGTATCTGCAGTGACTGTGTGGTCTCGTGTCCCTGTGAATAAAGAGTAGGAGGAGTTGGGGTGAGTTGGAAGCAGCAGTGGGTACCAACTCGATCATTAACTCATCCTGTCCCATTGTTGCCTGCTGTACATATTTTTACCCAGCACATGTGGCCTATATACGGTCGTATCGAGGTGAGGGGTATCATCGTACGTTAAGATACTACTAATGATTTACGATGATGCTGCTGCTGCTGCGCATTCTGCCTGAAGCAACACTTCTATAATTATTCACAGGAAATAATGGATTATCGTGAAAACACTGAGCACCATAAAAGGCACTTAAAAACACAAGGTGGGGTTCACACAGTGAGTCAAACATAGACACGGTGACACGTACCATCCACGCAGGAGGGCATGGCCCGTGTGGTGCCGGCAACCTGTCCAGGGAAGCAGGAACATTTGACAGTCTGAGATCTCTCCTCAATCTTGTTCTTGTTGCAGCAGCGATGGGCGGCGATCACCTCACATGTCCCTGCCTTCACATGCACTGTGAAGAAGAGAGACAGGCTTATATAGACCAGGCAAGCTGAATTGTTTTTTACTTTTTTAATACAACTTGGAATGCGATGTCAAACATAAACAACACTAGTTGTCAGATAGGCATGTTGTGACCTCTATATCACCTTCCACCAGATTTTCTGACTTATACAGACAGGTTTTTTTATGTTATTATTCTGCCTATGTATGATCTTCACCAACAGAAATGATATAATATTATTTGTACGCCACATCATTCATTCATTCATTCATTCTACTGCTTTATCCTCCACATGAGGGTCACAGGGCGCTGGTGCCAATCCCAGTTGACATAGGGTGAAAGGCAGGGTACACCCTGGACAGGTCACCCGTCCATCACAGGGCCACATAGAGACAAACAACCATTCACTCACACCTATCTGCATGTTTTTGGACCGTTTGAGGAAAAATATGAAAAAAACCAATGCACACATGGGGAGAACATGCAAACTCCATGCAGAAAGGCCCCTGTTCCAACTAGGTTGCAGACCCGGGTCCTCTTGCTGCAAATGCAACAGATGTATGCAGCATCCTTCATCTGAAAGCAAAGCGTGAAGCATTTATTGCATCAAACTGCTGAACGACAGGGATTTAGAGCAGTGGAATTCACTTCTCTCTTCTCTCAAAACTCTTTTAAGACGCTTCTTTGTGTTTTCAGTCATACGCCAACCTGTTGGCAGTTGTCTCACTTTAATAGCAATGTTGCTGTTGCCTCTGTCTGGCTTGACATAAATCAAATGGCGGTCTGCGTGCAGCGTGGCGCTGTCACCACAGACACAAAAACAAAACATTGCTCTACTGAGAAGCACTGAGAAGGTTGTGTGGAGCTTAATCATCATTGCGTGAACTCAATTGACAATGGTTTGAATATAACTGATGTTTGTTAATATTAAACAGTTTTAATTGAAAGCGTAATAGGGACCTGATTAAAACACAGTGATCTGACTGTACTGTATACAATTACACATGAGAGTTGGTTGCAATAGTAATGGAAGATGGATACGGGAGGCGATTTCACTTCTTCTATAGCTGACAAGTTGTGTGTACTTATATACACACACACACAGGCTTCAAGCAAACAGCCATGTGGTTAATTAACAAGTCCACCCCGAGCACAGACGTCCCTCGAGTGAGCAAAGGGAAAGGGAACAAAGAAATTGCTCTACTTTTGAAGATTTGTGATGTCAACACACGGCCTTTCCACACAAGTCTTTCATCAAATACATGAAAATGTCAAGGACAAACAATAAGCCCTTGTCAGGATCTGTGTGTGTGTGTGTGTATTTGTTACCTCTTTATCACTTTATCTGTCATAAACACCAACCTTCTCAAGACCAGGGGACCAAAACCTGGTCCTAATGAGACAGAACTTAAAGGAATACTTCCCCGATTTGTATTTAGCTTTTATATTACTAGAATAGGAGTAGTATTTTTGAAAAAATGTGCTTCCCAATCTCAGTTTCCTCTGAGTGGAGATATATCTTCACGGAACCTCATTCCCAGAATGTAAACAGTGTCCGCCATCTTTTGCTAACAGTTATGCTAACAGTTACACTAACAGGAACAAGTGTCACTGGTGGGCACGTAACAAAGAAAAGGAGGAATTTTCTCAACTCAGGGGAAAACTGTGGTTGGGAAGCAGAATTTCTCAAAAATACTACACCTATTCTTAGAAGACAAAGCTAAATGCAAATCTGTGAAGTATTCCTTTAACTTTAGGGCTAAGATTTGAAGTGTGGTTAGGTATTCACTGGTTATGTTAATGTAATTTAGAGTGTCCAATTAACCTCTGTGGAAACCAAAGTACCCGTATAGAAAACCTACACAAGCACCGGAAGAACATAAAAACTGAACCCAGGTCTTTTTGCTGCAAGGCAACAGTGCTAGCCACTACTCCGCCGTGTGACCCGACAACGTACGTATAGATTATAATTTTCAATCGTGGATGTGTTCAGATATACCTTACTTTGTGTGCCGTTTATGTCAGTGTACTGTATAACTTTGGTTCGTGAGAGCAATTGTTGTGTTGTGGCTTTTCACACTGTTATTGAAAGTTTTTCCATTTGCATTACAAAAGAGAACGCCCACAATGTAACAAAGGGTGCACACTGCGTGGCAATGAAAACCAAAGCAGCAAACAATAAGTCTGCTCTGACTGAACCAGATTTGAATGTGAGGAGAGCCGAACTGAAAGACCTAGTATGAATATGTTCAAAAGACTAACAGAGATGTGAAAGGTTCTTAAGTTGCTATACTTCAGAAAATGGGAAAGCAATAAGTCACTGACTCAGCCAAAACCCAGTCAATTAATAGCTCAGTGGAAAGTTTCAACATCCTCTGAAGTGATCTGTCTTCATATCACAGCCGTCCATTTCAACACCGACACATTTGGCATGAACATTTGTGGCCACCAGAGAGCTTTGGATGGATGAAAATATTACACTGATTATACCACAACAATAACACACGTCACTGGCTTTAATATTGTATTAAGTTTGTTTGTGTGGTTTTGACTTTGTCAGACCAATAAGTCGAGAAATGACATGCTTTTGAAAGTGGGCACGTTGTTGTGGTTGGTGTGAATTAACCTGTGTCTCTTTTGTCACCAAGACAAACATCTGTAATTTGAGGACATTGTTGAGAATTTTATTTTTAGCTGCAAGAAAAAGAAGAAAAAACAAACATTTTGGACTCTCCTCTGGGACCGGCCTCAGGGTCAATGGGGAACAAATACACTGGAGTGTAATTATTAGCTGGAATGCTGTGAAATGACTTGTGGACATTAATAGTCTCCAGAGAAAACACCTTAGTGACTGCAAAGACCCTTTGATCTTTTCCTTGTTGACACACCCAGTTGATATGATGCCTCACAGCTACGTGACCTTTACTTAGGTGTGTGTGTGTGTGTGTGTGCCACATGATCACACTGCTATAGAAAACAAATTAAATGTGAGTTTGCCTCAATTTTCTTCCTATTTTCCATCATCACGAGAAGATAAACTTTTTTTTTCCTTCTTTCTGATGATGAGCAGTCGCACATTTCCTCCACATTATTAGTATCATTGTTATTATTGTGGGATTTGTATAATTTGATTAAGAGTCCTTGGGGGGAATAAATCTGTGAAATAGAATATTATCTATTTCCTTCTACCTTCCGTTCTTGTGAACATCAAATTTGAATATTTTTGTGTTTCATCACTTATTGATTATTTTGTGACCATTATCATATTCAAGGTCTTTCTGTACACGGAAACGTATTTTACATTCTATAAACGTTTTATGGGACATTTGCTGAGAAGAAAGTATTGAGTATTGTTCGTGAATTTCATCCAGCACGTTCATATTTAGGTATTTTGAGTTTTTACTCTAAGGTGTTTTCGATAGATAAAGATAGTATCTATCTAGATCTAGTATCTCTAGTATATCTGCAGTGCTTAACCAATTTATTAGAACATCTGTCATAAAAACGAGAAAACAGAAATCTTTCAAAAACATAAAACTATATGTTATTGTTATCGAAATTAATCAAGCATAACATTAATCCACTAAAACTAATATTTATGTTAATCTTAATCAAGAAATAATAATGTGGCAATAGGTCTAATACTAACAAAGATCACGGTGAATTATTTCTGTCAAAAAAAAAAACATTTGCCAAACTAAACTTCTGCAGTGGGTCAAAATTCATGTTATGGCCTTTGGAGCTTTACCTTTATTTATTCACAACAACAGGCTGTCTCTTGCCTGCTCCAGCGTAATTGACTTGCTTTCTTTAAATATTGGTTGTTGTGGCAACATGTTTGGCAGACACTCGGCTCAGGAAAATCAACAGACAGAGTGGAAAATACCAACCCCCACTGACACACACACACACACCCCCTGGCCCATATTTAGGCTCAGCACCTGCAGTCGTAATTGACTCAGCATTAGTAACAGCAGCAGTGCAGTAAGCTGAGCAGGAGCAGACGGGTAATGAGGAGGCAGGGGTGAGATTTGTACTGGAGGAATGTAAGAGTTCATTAAGGCTTGATTACACATATTAATGTTGATAGGTGGCAGTACATTTTCTCAGAATGCACCACATGGTAAGATAAATATGAGCTGGATCCATGCGACACTACGGCTGACTGATCATTTCGGTGTTGCTTCATATTGTGGATAAAGTATCGACAGCAGGCCGCCTTGCTTCATTTTATGCGCACACTAATTTGCAGCGGGATTGTTGCCTATTAAAGCTTGTTCCTTGAAAAGTTAATTTGACAACTTTAAAAGCACTGCTGCTGCTGCAGCTGCCAGACAGTAAGTGTTGGTCGTAATGTTTCAAAATCAGCTGCTCAGACAGCAGAATTTATGTGAAACTGAGGCCCCATAGAACAAAATTGTCTGCTTATCATAGTTGGTGGTATTCATTTATTTTTTATTTTTTGTTATTATTAGAAAATTCAGACCATGGCAGTCATTGTGCCTGATGTTTGGCTGTGGTTCAGACTTATTATCTGATTGATCTGATTTATTGATCTTGAATCATGTTAATTATCTTAATTATCTTAAATAAGATAAGAACTACATGGCTACACTCACTCTCTTTGGTTTCGCAGTATGAAATCCTCATGTAGATGGCCTCCCGCTCAATATTAACTTCAATATGCTCTTCAAAACAATTGTGTTTGAAGTGGGTAGAGAGTGGATATTGCACATTATTTTGAGAGCATTCTGGAGAGTCTTTCTTTCAGTGACAGAATGTGGGGCGTGATGGAAACAGCTGTAATTCACCAGAGGTCCATCACTTTGTGTTTTTCTACGGCCTTTGCTTATCTTTAGAAATCAGGGCAGCAGATATGATATGATTTCTCTTTTTTTTTTTTTTGCCCAATATGTCGACCAATTTCCTTTTTTCTGTCCTCCATCTGATAAATGTGCAGCTTTTATGATAAAAACAAAATATATTTGTCTGTCTACAGTGTAAATGTTGTGTACCCACTGCAGTGCAGTTATATATTGTAAGTAAAACGTGTTCAACTAAATATTAAGCACATTAAATAAAAAAGGCAATGCAGTCTGTGAGTTTTAGTCACTTCATCAAGTATAATATGTAGTAACTGTCCAATTAATTAAGTAAGAATCTGCCAATGCAAATATCGGCCCAACCAATTAAGCATGGTAATCTATGCTTCACAGCTAACCTGCTCTTAAGCAGGGTCAGTTGTTTCAATCCGTTGATATCTGGAAATACAGAGCCACATTATGTAGCATGGACAAGAGGGATAACAGAACATCATTTTATAAAACAGGGTTTTACAATCTGAATAATACAAATGAAATACTGAGGACATAGAGTATCTCACGATCCCTGCACATTATGATCTTACATTTATATTTATAGACTCCTGCAAAGTTAATTCACACTTAAACTGCGTCTTCAAATGCTGTTGACAGCAGCCGTATACCGTCAGACATTTCCTTACTACACGACATATAATGCAGCGTTACATAATGTCTCAAACTTACTGCACATAAATGATAAATCACAGTGTAATTAATATAGTGGAGTTTACACGCTATGATGCCTCTCAGTGCCTGGGAGGAAAGTACACTTTCCACATACATCTGTGCATGTGTACAATTCATTTGTTTTGTATTTGTTTTTATTCAACTAGGAAGTCCCTTGAGATAGAAAGCTCTTTTTTACGAGGCAGAAATAATACAAATACAACACGGAATAAACTGAATAAACTGTTTCACTAGGGTCCTTCACACATCTGTACAGGAGGTGTGAAGGGGTATACAGTGCTTATTACATTTATTAGACCCTCAGCAAAAGCCACACCTGCCCTAAATGAACAGCACTGGTAATTATCAAAATCATTTTTCATGTTTCTGTAATGGTTACTACACCAGCATGCAGAAGCTCTTGAGCCGACATTATATTTGTTATGCTAAAATATAATTGTTATTGTAATCCATGAATTCATATATATCTAGATATATAAAGTCTAATACACACTCCATATGAGAGAGAGTGAGATAAGCTGTGTGGTGCTGATATGTTAATTATGGTGAATCAAGCAGGAGGCTACCGTCTTCAGGATTTCAGGAGCAGGATTTAATGACTAAGAAAATAATAAATACTATGGTAAATTAAGCATTTGTAACACACAAAACACAGAGATTTTCTCTCTCTGTGCATAAGTGTGTACACTGCTACAACAACAAACAACACAGAAATGTTACAACCTCCAGACATACAGTATAAACCCTTGCGATGGACTTCCTCACGGCGTATGTTTGGGTGTGTGTGAAGATTAATAAAACTAGGCTACACTTAAGAAAGTCTTTTGTTCTGTGAGACCGCACCTCCCTCCATTTAATCACTGCTGCGTACCTCGTGCTCTCTTTTTCATGCTTCATCCGTCCATTTCTCCCTTGTGTTTGTCCCCCTCCTCATCTCCTCCCTCCAGTTCACAGCGTCCCACCACTGTTTCATAAATGACCCCTCCTTTCTCAATCAGTCTTGGCCTCTGCAGCGCCTCATTTTTCTCGTGCCCACTCGTTCTCTTAGCTCTGCACAGCAAACTCAGCAGGGTGGCGGACCATTATCCTCAATCACAGGCTCTAAAGCGGAACATTTTTACACCATCTATTGTGTTCTCCTCTCACACCTATTCTCTCGCTCTCTAAGACCTCCAACCCGTCTCCCTTCATGGTATGAGGACTTGTTCCCACCACCTCTCTTAACACAGCAGTGGCTCTTAACCCCATTTAGTGAGGATGATGTTCTACTTACTGACAAACAAATGGACATGGGAGCATGTGTGTGTGTGTGTGTGTAGTGTGTGTGCTTGTTGCTTCAAACTGAACACACATACATTACCAATGCGCTGCACATGAAACACTGAGATACCTTTTTGGTCCCAGCAGGGAGCTTCTTTCAAATGTCAATCCAACCATTGGGGATGCTCTCTCTCTCCCTCTCTCCTTCTCCCTCCCTCTCTCTCCCTCTCTCCCTCTCGGATACACACACAATTATAGCACATACATTAATCAGGACTTGCAGCAATGTAACGGAGCCACTATAAACCAGTTCTAATCTGTCACAGGCTGGACACTCTTTTGAGGACACTGTGGAAAGGAGGACTGTAAGGCCGATACAAAAAGGGGACACTGCTATTTAATCAGAACATTCTGCGTAGCAAGTGGCAGACAAAATGGACTGGACACTGACTGAATACAGAGATGGACACCACACACTGGACAGACAGCAGAGCTCCTACTCCAACAGGCTGTTCGAACGAGCAGATATAGGAAGTCTATCCTGCCCACATGCCATATCTGTCTACAGTAGCCATGTAAACGCCTGATGTGTTTTTTGTCTCTTGTGGTGTACAAGAGACAAAAAACATATTATGCGTTTATTGTATGTACTTTATAGCTCACCGTTTTACAGTTCACAGCTTACCACATATTTATTATTCATTACACTCCTCGTCTTTACGTTATGTACATACCCTTTCATTCTATTTTTGTATTTTGTATATTGTGTCTTGCTGCTGCTACACTCTAATTTCCCAGTTTGGGATTGATAATGTACACTTCAAACTTTTGATGGGCACGTCTTTCTGTTATGAGTCATACTCCAACTAAAGCTGTCTCAGGGTGCTTTCATACCTAGCTTTTTGTTCCGAAACTGGGGGCTTTTATCCCCATAGATTGGTTCTAATGGGCTCGTGTGAATATTCTGGCACAACTCAACCGGGCTGAGACCGCTTAGGAGGGTGTTCTCAGCTCGGTTGCAATCGCTCCACGGAGTGCTTCCAGTGTTTGCAGTGTGTACGTACATGAGTGTATACGAGTAGTATCCTGCTGCATTTACCCACAAACTGGTACGACCAACAGTGCCTCTGCCAGACACAACTTTGGTAAACAAAGTTTACAAGGCTACACGATGGAAAGAGTCTCGGCTTATAAATGGACTATAGCAGCTAACCCTGTCTTCAAACTGTCCGGTGAGTAGGTTATTATATTCCTCCAGAACACGTCTTGTCATCGGTGGTGTCTGGATGCAGCAACAGTGCGTCTCCTTATCATCATCAGATATATGGCATTGTTTTCTCGGTGTAGCCTAGTTGCTCGCTCATATCGGAAACACTGGGTTATCATCATCCAGAGAACGGCAAAATTCCCCACAAAATACTGACCAGTCACAAAACTGTTAACAAGCACGTAGCGTTGAGGACATGTCGAGTCTAGACTGCAGTGTGAAAACCAATCAAGTGCAACACTGTGCACACGGCTCACTTCCTGTGTGCCGCATGAGAATGTCACCGGACGACATGGGATGGAAACACAGATACACGGAGAAACTGACAGGGTTAGTCGGCATGTAACACACGTGTTCATATTTAAGTTATGTGTCACAGTTTTAACCCAAGACTTTAAGCTGTTGACGGACTGCAAATCATCAAGATCAGAGTTCACCGTTCACTGTAACCATGATGTGTCCGATAGAGAGCTTCAGCAGAGATCACGCATGGAGGCACTATGTCATTCGGCACGACATAGACTAAAACAAAATATACCAAAACAGCATGTTTGCATGGCAGGTGTGCACAGCAACAACTCAGATCATGTGACACCATGAAGAGTCTTTGCCATAATCCTGTGTGTGTGTGTGTGTGTGTGTGTGTGTGTGTGTGTGTGTGTGTGTGTGTGTGTGTGTGTGTGGGCGTTTAACTTGAGATGGCACCACAGACAGATGGTAATGTGAATGTGTGTGGACACGCATAAAGCAGGTGGATAATCTTTTTTTTTTCCCCACATGTGTTATGTAAGCTGCTTCCATGAGAATGAACGCTCTCATCGTTTGATACATCCCTGAGTTATGCTGAGCCAATAAAGCAGCCAGAGCCTAGAATGACTGCTCCAGAAGCAAAAGCAGCTGTTGTCACTGTGACAGTGTCATGGATCGCGAGCGATGGATTAATTCTGTTCTCGTTGCACGGGTTGTTGACAGTTTCTGAGCAGCAACAGTTTCAAGATAAAACAAAAACAATCATTTTGTCAAGAGAGAATCTGTTGGCAGTGCTACAACAAGTGACAATCCCTCTGTGTTTGTATTTGCTGGTTACACACACACACAAGAAAAACTACATTTGTACTTTCATGTTGAAGGCTGCATCTCAAACTAATGTGTTATATACTTTTATCACGGTATTTTACTGTATGTCTTTATGCATTTTGACCAAGTGTGACATAATAATAACAAGGAACACACCTGTATCCATGGCACATTTTATAAATCACATATTTAGGATGTATAAATATTTATTTCCACGAGGCCCTAAGTGTTTTATTCACAGAGACCATATAGTGAAATGGAAAATGAGTTTGCCAAGTTAATTAGATCGCAATGTATGATGCATATGTGTGTGCTGTGCCCATCAGTGCATGTACGTCCATGCATTTGTGTTAATAATTAGATTACATTGGCCTCTGAGATGGCACCATTTGTTACGATTCGTAAACGCGGGGCAAATTAAAATTCTGCTTAAGAGCCCGCCGAGAAAATTAGCATGGAGAGCAAGCACACTCAAACACACGACTGTCTCCTCTGTTCTCGGCCCTGTTTTCTATTCTCTGCCACGCCTGAATGCTTTCTGCACGTCTACAACTTTCTCCTCATCTACTGCCACACCATGGTTAGTGGAAGGTTAAAAGTGCTGCGCGACAGGAGGGGAATATGTTTCAATTTCAAGTTCTTAAGAGAATGGACTGACTTCATTGCTGCACTGTGGAAATGTGTTTCTACACTCATTTTGTGTTGATCAACCAGAGAAGCTTGTCTCCTCTTATACACTAAAGTCCCTCTCTGTTTTATAACCTTAGAGAGAGGCGAGAGAGGTTTAAGAGGAAAAGGCATTGCATTTGCACCGTTTGTGTGCTTGTTCAAAAGATATACATCTCATTAAGTTCTTTCTGTAAAACTGCTTTACAAAAAAACATCTAATTGAAACATGATTTTCTACTAACTGGACTTTTTCTTTCGCTGTTAAGGACAATGTTGCTCAAATAATGTAAAGGTTTTAAATGATTGACCAAAAAAAATTGTTCTAAATTGTGAAAGCATCATGATTAAAACATAATATTCCACAGCCGTAGTTAAGGAGCAGACTGTGGTCTGTCCTATCACTCGCGCTCCCTCGGCTCAGTGTCTCTGAATGACTGAATAAGTGACTGACCACAAATGGAGAGTGTTTTGTTTTTTCTGCAGCAGTTTCAGTTCATGATGTGACATGAATAAATAATGATGGGGGGGGGGGAAAAAGGGTTTAGGAACAATGGGAACTAGTGCATCAGACTGTGGATTTGAAAGGGAAAAACAAAATGCTGTGGGCATCCACAGAGATGAAAATACACCTCGCCAAAAATCACTCGGATACATTCATTCATTCAGGCTGCACCAAAAAACACAAACGGCCTCAACCTCGTCAAATACTCCAAATACTTTTTTTGATTGCATTCACTCTTCCCTTCAGCTCAGTTGTGCAACTGGCTCCCATTCAATTTAAAAATGACACTTCATCAATAGTCAATAAGGAGGTAACACCCTCCCTCCTTTCACCTCCTAACCATTAACCACCTATCCACCCAGCCTGTGCCAGACTTTGTCTCAGGCCCATTAACCCTG
The DNA here is from genome assembly GCF_019176455.1 of Solea senegalensis. Lineage (NCBI taxonomy): Eukaryota > Metazoa > Chordata > Actinopteri > Pleuronectiformes > Soleidae > Solea > Solea senegalensis. Next base: position 9,932,169 of record NC_058031.1, on the reverse strand, counting down.
CCGCTGGTTCTCGATCACTAGCCTCCAAGCATTCCTAATACAGCACCGACAAGGAAATCATATCCCCACGCCACCGTCCCCAATTGGCTATATCATACTGGATATTAGCAAATGTGACAGTTTGGGCCCGGTGACACATGGTGTGTGTGCTGCCATATTAATAACTCCGGCGTTATTGTCGCTGCCACCTCACAGAAGACAATTTGTACTAATTTGTGCTGCAGGTGCGATATTAGTATGGTGAATTGGATATAAATTGTTAATATGCTCAGATGTATTAACAAAGCATTACTACTCAGCCTTTAACCCATGGCAACGTGTGCATGATACCCCCGCGCTTTAAAGCCATGATAACCGCTGACTGGATGCGACTTTTTGCAAGCCCTCTGGGAATGTGCACATGCTCTTTTGTCGTCTGTTTCAGCCTCACGCTCGCTCCTGAAGTTAAAACCTGCCCAGTGCCCTTTGTCCTCCATCTATACAACACTTTCTTTCTTTCTTTCTTTCTTTCGTTCTTTCTTTCTTTCTGTTCCTTTTTCTCCCTCCCCCTGTGTCATTCTGGTGAATATATACTGTATAGAGTCAAAACAATGATTGGGCTCAGTCCAAATAGCCACCACCACCACCTTTGTCAGTCTGCACTGAGAGGAGATCTATAGCACGGCAGCCATGTTGATAAGGATTTCATTCTGTCTGAATTCTTTCCCTGTCAAAAGAATAAGGACGCACTATCGTAAATGTCAAGCTCTGCGTATTTCACTCGAACAGGTTGCTGTGTGTTTGTGTATGCACCGGTTTGTGTGTGTGAGTTATGGTTGTTATGTATATCACTGTGTTGTAGAGGTGTCGTTTCATAGATCCAGATAAATGGTGTGCTATCACCCTGTTTACTCTCTGTGAAGGACCAGACAGTCTCATATGTTACACCACACAACACCAGTCAACACGCAGCTGCTGTCATATACCAACCTGCTTTATTCTGAGAAAGACAAGCCCTTTAGTTACAAAAATGTTTTGTTTCATTTTAAGTTTCATTCATCATTCAAAGTCAAAGCCAGCATGTGGTTATTACGGTAATTTCACTTTGTCACCAGAGAGGAGGGAGTTGGAGAAAATGACATTGAGTAAAAACAATCAAACAAATGTTACTTTAAATATGTTTTATACTGTTCACATTTCAAATTCAAAGTGCAAAGGTGTTCGTGTACAACTACAGTACTTTTTTTAAACAAAAAGAATTCATTTTAAATTGTTAATAAATTATTTTAACATGAAGCTATTTTAACATGTGAATAACTGCCAGATATTGAAAGTTATCCAGGAAATGTGCAAAAACATTTACTCACAGGACTTTTCTGGCCCTTTTATGGCTAAAATAAGCAAATAAAAAAGTCCAGACGGACATTTTGAGGCTTCGGAGTTAATCGTAGCTCGACACTATCCAAGCCACACATTCTTGTTTTGGTAAAAAAGAGACAACAAAGAAGACAGTAATCATCAAGAATACAAGAATTGACCAAATCCACTACTAAAATGGAATGTAAGACTGACGTGGACCCTCATTTTAATTTGAATGGAACCGCAGGCAGTAGATTAAAGACTTATTCTAAGTGACTACAAAAACCAAATCGTTTTTATTTTAAAGTGATTATACACTTATACAAACATACTCGTGGGTAGGTAGTATATTCCACTTGTAAATGTTACTCCCTGGACCTTTAACGAGTAAAACAATGTACATTATGTGGCGCTGAAAGAGAAGATTCAATTGTTTGTTTTCTTAAGCAAAGGCACAGAGATGTTACGATATTATACAGTGAATTTTTAGCCGTTGAAGACAGTGATGCATGGATGGTTTTAGCAGTGCAGTTTTCTGTTTGGACACTTTACCCGCAAGGATGAGTTTTTCTCTCTTTAGAATAGGAAAAGAATCAGAGGCTGCAATGAAGCGGTTAGATACAGATCTGCAAATCCTTGGGAACAGTGATAGAGATTCAGCGATGCACAGATGTGATTGTGGGGAGAAAAAAAAAAGGCCTGGCGGCATCTGTTCTGCTCGTGTAAACATGGATCACAAACTATTTTAATTTTTGCGTCCCTTTGTCAAAAGCAGAAAATGTACGTTAATTAATATGAAATATGCAGGCGTCCGTGGGCATTGTGTAGATATAGATATGTATAGATGGAGGACAGAAATTACAAACGCACTTGTTTTTAAAAAAGAAATAATAATAAAAAATATGGGACTCACATTATCTTAAAAAAAAAACCCAACCTTCTTGTGTATTTAATTTAATTGTAAAATTTATATTTTTAGACTGTTTATACACGAGCAGTGTTAATAATAAGTTGTTTTTGTGTTTCTGTTTTTGTTTGCACACACACATTTCCCTTCAGGGGATGAATGGTGTATTTGGAATGGAGTGTGTTTTGAACTTAAGAGCTGCGGGCTTTATCTCACCCACTACTGAAAACACGCCACTGCTCCAATTACTTTGCCCATTGTCATGTACAGTTCTTTTGTTTACACACTGATGCATTTACCATTACAGTGTGTTTATCAGTCCTATACTGATGCTTTGCACAAGTGAATAGTAAAATTGGAGTAGGTTCCTATGTTGGAACGTAATTACTTTAATAAAGATGATGACGCGTAATTCAAAGGTCAGTGGCCATTGAGCACAGACGGGGATCTGATGAGCTTTGTGATCGGTGTGCCGGGCTAATCTCTTCTTTAAGCCTTGCTTGCATTTGTGTCAGCACTTTCTCTCACACAGAATTCATCAGGACAGAACATTACATCCTTCCAATCATCTCCTCTCTCGCCTCCCTGTCTCTCATCCCATCCATCACTACCAAATAAAAGGGAAACCCTGGTGTTTCTGAAATCTGCTGGTAGCAAAGCCAGAGGTGAAAAGATAAGAGGGGAAGGGGATGGGAGTTGAAGGCAGAGAGAAGAGGAATGGAGAAGAAGAGAAAAGATGCAGCCTGTTCTGACTGTAAATGCTGTTAAAGGAGAGGAGAGTTTGTTTTTGGAGGGATGATTAATCTCTGTTGGGACTCTGTGGGAAGGAAAGTGAAGAACCACCATAGTTGAGCTATTAGTACACAGCAGGATAAACTTAAGCTGTGAGACAATTCGCTGCTACTTTTAAAACCACATTGAAAACATTGTGCTAAAGAACCACTTGTCATTGCTCTTGTCAGTTTTATTTAAGAAAAAAATGTTGTGATTTTTACACAACATTTGATTTTTAATATAGTGATTTTTAATATAAATGTCAACATTTTCTAGTTTCTTTGCTCCATATACAAAGAAAATTAAAATGGAATATCCATCTTCATTATAAGGTTTGGGAAACGCATTTCTATTATTACATAGACATAATTACATATAGCAAAATCGTCCCTCATGTTCTGAATATTGGAAACGTTTATCAGTGTTTATGCTATTTTCACTGCTCCAAAAGCAAGTGCCTTTCATTATTCAGTGATTCCCTCATTTCCTTCCTAAAACAGTCTCATTAAAGAAAGAAAGCAAACTCATCGGTCACCTGTGTAGCTGCTCATTATGGTTCTCAACCTGTAGCAGCTAATTATCACAGGAAGAGGACAGGTGGCACAGTCTAAAGAACAACAGGTTGGTCATTAGGGGAGATGTTTTTTTATTATTGTAACATGACAATAAAAATGTGTTTGAATCCAAATCATGATCTTTTCAAAAACCTATGCATGTAATGTGGTTCGGGAAAAAAGGCCCAGCAGCCAAAATGTCATCTTCAATTACAAGACAAATGCAGCCACGAATGGAGCCAAATTTAGCCACGTGGTTGTTGGGCCAAAACTTCCAGACGTAAATCGCTGTTTCCATGGTGACCAAGGTTTAGTGCTCTTGCCATTTTTGGGCCGCTGCACGATTGGGTTGTCATTTTCCATAGACTGTGACATTTTAACAGGTGTTAACAGGCATTAACATCACAGGTGTTAAGTTGTGAACCGAATTACTGGGTCTACTGAATAGAACACAGTCATTGCTAATATTATCGCAAACATCAGGGATTTTCGACTGTCACGTGACGCTTCTAAATGGAACTGCAGAAAATTGTGTGGGAGTTGTGTACATTTCTACTTATGTTCACAAGGCATGTGGAAATGCGAATCAAGGCCTATGAGCTCAACCTTTTCCTATCTCAAGATGTAAAACTGTATGACGATGGCCTCCTCCCTGGCTGAAAATAAAACATGTCACAACTCATTACCTTGGACAAAGCAAACATGACCCCATTTGACGTCAGTAACAGTTACACACTGGGGTTTATTTGACTTAAAGTATGCATGTTCACACAGCTCTGCACTAACATCTCTGTCACTTTCAGCCAGCTCGTTGCACCCGTTAGGGGACATCAAATTACACCATGATCATTCTTGTTAGAGTCTAGAGGTCTAATTAGTCAGGATACTTGAAAACACCCATGTGGCTGCACAAGACCTTTAAAGGCCACAGTGGAATGACAGTACCAACCTGAGCAGACAAACACCTGTGTTCATCTCGCACACTGTCTCTCACAGTCACACTTAACAAAACAAAAATAAGTTGTTGCAGCAAACTTGTATGATTCAATTTAGACCTTGAGAGATATAAAAGAACCCTTTGTCAGTTTCATTTTGAAAAGAAAAAAGAAAATAAAATATAATAACACTTATTTATGTGATGCAATGTTTTCTTAGAAACAGAGTTATATATTAATTCCCAGTAATAGAATAGTCTGCATAAACTCTACAAAACACAAAGCTCTCTCACAGAGATATGTGTTATCTCTGCACATGCCATTAACTGGAACGTAATTTCCCGTCTTATTTACACATTTAAAAGCAAAAACTAATACAAAAAAATCCTTTTCTACAATCTGAAGTTGTACCTAATTGAAATTCCACCACAGCAATCAGTTAACTAATTATCATGGAGGCATTTCCTGATTAATTGCAGGACTTCACATGTCCGAGTAATTGCATTTTACAAGTTGAGCGCAAATGTCAAAGGGAAATTCCCTCTGTGTGCAGCATTCTTTGCACCATGAGATAATGATGTAGAGCACCTGTTGATGGTGTTTTGAAAAGAAAGAAAGAAAAAGGCAAGAATAAAATGAATCATAGTCACAGTGGCGTCAGTAGCATTTGCCATATAATAACTGTCGTGTTAAGAGCTAATATTACATTGGTAATCTCTGGTGTACTTCAGTGTGTACCGCAAGAAAGCATTGATGCACTAATTGCTCTGTATACTGGCTAATACTGTACACTTCTCTTACAGAGATGCTTTAAAAGAATACATATACGTAAATGCTAGGAGGAACACACCAAGAGTCTAAGAGGAGACCTAGTTTTTGTTTTCTGTTGCAGATGAAAAATGCAAGAATTTCTATTAATCTGAACCAAAATAAGCTTAAAACACTGAGTGAGGGATTGAGTGATTTGTGCCTTAATGCAGCCCACAGAGTATTTACAGTGGTGTTCTGCAAGGATTAGTTGTCTGAGAGGATTAGTGAAGCTGCGTTACTGCTGTTTTATTTAACTGACAACAGCAAAAGACTAAAAATAAAAGCCTCTTAACCACATTTGGGCAACATGAGAGGCCAGGTCGGACATTAAGACAAACATGATGTTTGTGTTCTTTTTTACATTTCTTTTTTTTTGTACACAAACACACAAACACACCAACACTTTCCCACACACTTAACTTACTCTCTGTAATAAATCTATAATCCAGTCATCTGCTGAAAGTTGTCCTGTGCAGCATATGCTCCACATGGAAACAGTGTCATATTAGTGAAGGCCATGATGTTGGTGCGAGACGAGAGAGAGAGAGAGAGAGAGGAGAGAGAAGAGAGAGAGAGAGAGAGAGTGCAGCATATGCAGATACTGGCAGAATCAACAGAGAGGGAAAATTACCATGAGAGGAGAGGATTAATGAAAAAGGACAGAGACAAGGAGTGAGACAGTGAAAAGGAGAGAATGAGAGATCTGCAGAGGAAGCACAATACCACTCTATGTTTATCTGTTTCTCTCTCTCTCTCTCCAATACACTGTTTGCTTGTATCAGCATTGATCACAGTACATCAGTAAAGAGCATCCCATCTATCAGCACATGGCTCTGGAGCTTCTGTTATGAATACTAAAGATGCTCTCCTCTCCAAAGTGTGTGCGCACACACACACACAAACAGTTATGCAAAGTGTAAAATTAGTAGAAAGCAGACCACACCAGAGGCACTGTTAATGCAGGAGACCAGAGTCTGTTGCACATTTCTATCATAGCAGTCACCACGAGGACCAACTTTACCATCTACACTTCTTTTTTTTTGGTTCTACTTATTATGCAGAGTGACTCTGGTTTGTCCAGGATTAACCTTTCCTATTAGAAAGGTTTCTTCAAAATGTGTCGCTATAACAACAGTGATGCTGGTCACAACCTTGTTTGTGTCCAAATGTAAAGGAGCACCAACTGCCACTGTGGCCTGGCAGCCAAAGAGTCTGTAGTGTAAGTGTCCATCAACATTTATGGATAGACTTAGGCTTGTGATTGGTGGCTGAAAGCAGTGGAGAAAAAGCAGAGGGGGAGGAGGATTGGTCAAAGATCAGTGAGACTAGTGGACTGTGAGGAGTAGGGGTGTCATGATCTCGACCTCTGAAAGCAAAGGTCGAGATCGAGGATTTAACCCTTAGTGCACCCATGGTAATTTGCCATGGGAATAATACACAACTCCTTGGACATCCTGGGTGTGTGTGTTTATAGGTCACATATTCAGACTTTAAAAAAATGTCATCTTATGTCGTGTTCTTCTGTTTTGTTGAGTCAAAGTTACGATTCATTTTATATCATTTATATTTTTAGTAGTGATATGAAGTAGCAATAATTGTGAAGAAGTGACAGAATGGACCTTTTTTTTTCTTTTCATTTTTTGACACATTCAAACCATTTTTTAAAAAATTGAGTTATTTTTGCTCAGGTGTGTTTATATCATCAGTTTGCCTTGGTTGTGGTGCAACTCGGGCAACTCTTCCATCGTCAATTTGGAGCAAAACTTCCACCAAATTCAACTCATGCTAAAGCAATAGCTAGCGTAGCAACAGACATGCAACCATATTCAGTGGTGGAAAACCCTGGATTTAAGCATTTAATTAGCGTACTGGAACCATGCTATGAAATGCCAAGCAGGTAGCATCTTGCTACAAAGGTGTTTCCTTCCATCCTAATGTTATTGGAGGTCAGAGGTCAGATTTAGTAGCCCTGACAACAGATTACTGAGAACTACTTGACTCTCTATGACTGCTCTTCTTTTTACACTTAGTTTCCACTTGACTGGTTCTTGTTATTTATATTTATATTGTTCATAAATTATTTAAATTTAACAATAAGGTCTTAAGTGTGGTATACTGAAAACAAATGATGGACATTCTGTCACTCATGCCACCATGTAGACAATTGAAATGGGAATTAAAACATTAAATGAGTTATCGTGACATAAAACCAATGATCCTAGACTAAAAAGTTGTGAATTGTGAGCTTAAAATCGAATTTAGAGAATGGTGACACCCATAGTGAAAATACAAATCAAAATATAACAGGCTGTCATCTGAAGACTGTAACAGGTGGTCCATTATCTCTGCATGAACCTAATGGAAACACGACTGAAGGTCTGCATTTAATGGATCGGTATATTCAACAACATACTAGATGTGAAGCCCTCATTTAGGAAAAGTATGATGCATTCATTAGTCACATTTCTTCAAGCATGCTACCTCTACAGGGAAAACTCTAGAACGAGGCTATTCTACCTTAAATCCAGCAACGAGAAGGCAGACAACGTTCAGGGACCTGAGACATGTAACTAAACAGGCTGCAGGTAATTAATGTTGTTGCTGGGTTTTAATCCTCAGTATTAAAGCATTATTCAAATTCTTGATACACACTGCAGTGAAAACAATGGATCGCTGCCAAGCGTCTCTGAAACATCTAAAAGGCCCAAACGGTATAACAATCCAGTCGTTTGTTTTCTTTCCAAACATCTGGTCATTTGCAGAATCTCCGGAGAGTGTGGATCATATATAGTGTACACGGAGAATGAAAGGCGAGGGAAACAAGGGCAAATGGACCCCAGGGAGGCAGAGCTAAATACTTTGATATGCTGAGAGGATACTAAAGGATGCATGGAGTCATGTTTTTCTATATGTTAATTCTTAACTGTACAAAGAACAACATCTCTGTGTTTACAGTGTGTAAGTTCTCAGTGACACTTGGTGCTATAGTTTTCTTTCATAGTCCAGTTCTGTGACCAATGCACAATATTATATTTATTTATTTTTTTATTTTTTTATTAAAAACACATTGTATTGTATTTTTTGTACAAATTGCAGGAGGCACAATATTTGTTAAAATATCTCACAGATCTGCACAAATAACACACAGTAGTTATTTGAACTATGTTTTTGGTTTTTTTATGAAAATAAGAATAATGATGTGAAAAATGACCATTCTCTCAGATATACCGGATCATATCGCAATTAGATATTCATTCAAAATCCCTACTGTACGTTGCATGTTTCATATATCTGTTTTCATATATCTTGAGTTGACACGTTTTACTCACTGAAAAATAGTTCCCCCTGTGGGGACAATAAAGTTTCAACAAAACATTAAAACCATTCATCAGTTTTAATGGTGTGACTAATCTTTGTGGGTATAATCCTACATTGTGATGAGAGCAAATTTGTGCATAATATGTTTCCAGCTGTTTTCACTGCTATTTCCGCAGTATCATTCTGATTCTCATAACACCAGCTATTTGCAAGAGATATCTGTTTGACAAGTAAATCCCAACTTGCTATGCATTTTGTTGTTTCATAAATCTTGGTTAAAAGGCTTGAAAAAATTGACGACCCACAATGTATCTCCCGCATCACATTTCAGGGTCCCAAGTCTCTGGGAAGGTCTAAAGTCTAAAAGGACGTTAGACTCTAAATCAGACATCTTGATGGCAAAACAAACTGTTTCAAAACTTATTTTCCATTTATTTCATATTCTTTTTTCCGTCTAGATAACAAATGTCAACGTTGCTTCTCATTTCTGCACTTTTAACAGATGACAGATCATTTATTTGAGACTAAGATGGAGTGGGAGGAGGAGATGATGTCTGCCAGTGTGCACATAATTTGGCGGAAAGAAACCTAAGCGGATAAGGAGAACGTGTCTGCCAATGCACGACCAACACCTTTACCCTTGTAGCCATCTGATTACCACAGGAAGTGTTGCCTCATTCTAATGGGTTTTTTCGATGTCTGATCTGTGAGGTACACAAATATAATTATCTAAATCTGAATCTGATCGGCACCCACAATAATTGAAAGTTGTTAGCTGTCACAAGCCCATTGCCACTATAATTATTTAAATGATTGTTTTGTTTGCTTATATTATGGGACTCCTTTTTGGGAGCTTCAAGCTGCTTGTAATTAACAGTCTACAGCAAGGAAATAGAATTAGGACAACACTATTGGTGCGCTGCATTGTTTTGTTTTTTTTGTCTGAGACCATGAGATTAACCAACAACCTTCGGGTCCCAAAGTGATTTACTACGGTCATCCTAGCCTCTAATGAAAGGAAATAGTATGTATTAGTTATACATATTTCAGCACATCTCCACTCACTTGCCAAGCATTTACTTGAAAGGGTGATTTCTATCTCAGTGATTTTCATGTAAATAAAGCCAGGAAAAAAATTGCCGACACAAAATTGGAAATTCAAATGCATGTATCCGTAAGACTGTTTTCCTATGAATACCAAAGTGAAAATTGTACAAACACAAGAACGAAACCACTGCGCCACCCACCAGGCAAATACCTCTGGAGGACAAATTGGAAATTGAATCATAAACTATAAAGAGCCAAGGTTGAGTTCAGCTGTGGTAGACGAGAGAAACTAGATGGAGGTGGAGAGGACAAAAGAAAGAACGGCTACATTAAATAAAAGTTCACTCTTTCTCTCTTGGCCCTGCAGAAATTCCTGCTGTGCTACCTGATTGAAATTTCCTGGTTTAATAACTGTGAAATAAAGTAAAAGTTGAGAAGAGGAAGAAAGAATGGAAATGAAACGGAGCAAACGAGAGGAATGGCAGCAGTAGTAGTGGAACGACGGAGGAGGGAGGGGGGGGAGACTTGGAATCGCCACAAAACAGATGAATATCATCAAAGTGAATTTTATGACTTGTAAAAACTGTAATCAAGGATAATATGTCATTACTGTTGTAATAACATCACCCTGTAGCCTTCTTGACACACAGTAATCCACACCACTGCTGTCACCATCATAGGTCTACACAGAGGCTTATCCAAGGGCAGAATGTCAATAGATGCTTCAGTTTTGTGTAGGAAACCATAAAGATGTACCAGGCTGGGTCAATGCTGGGTTGGCTGGTGAGCTAACAGGTAACGATTAGGACTAATGAATGCAATGAGAGGGGCCCATTGAGGTAATCTCACTGTGCAGACAGAGGAAACTCTCCATTTACAACAATTAGTGCAACCACATAATCAGTGACCACAGCACCCAGACACTAACTGTAAACTTTATTTTTTTCTTTTACCTTCAACTGTTTGTCTCTGGTTTCTCATATCAGCAGGTTTCATAATGGGTTGTTTTTTTTTAATAAAAGCACTAGTTGGAGGTTGTTACACAGAAATATTTGTCCCCCAAGACTTTCATACTAAAACACATTGCATTATTATATATAATATTGCACATAGCCATTGAAAAGTGTTTTGTTTTAAAGACCTTTATCCACATTAGTGTTCTGGCTCTGCAGGTGGCAATGCGGCTTTATCCAGGATGAGGAAATACACATTTCCATTACATTTTTGTATTTACCAAAAACAATTATAGCTGCACAATATGGCTTTAGTATATACAACATTCGCTGCCATTAGACGTCACATAAGATTATCTTGCAGTAGACTACAAAAGGCCAGATTGTTTGCTGCCAGTTAACAGATACATGCCTGGCACCTTAATAAGCGAATACATCATGGTTTAAACATGTGCGTTACCAAGGACACACTGATTGGTGAAGGTGAGTATATGCAAATGTAGTCCATTGGAATTTGTCAACAGCACCAACCGAAGTAGAGCAAGGGTGAAAAAAGAAAGTGAGAGAGAGCCAGGGGCGATACAACTCCAACAATGAGGAACAAATTGCTATAGGGCAAATTCCCTCTTTAGTGGAGATTAGTATAGAAACGTTTCCATGTGTTTTTTATAAGAAGCTACATTTCCCAAATGGGCTTAATGGCAACTTTCACACACGCCACGAGCAGCTTTGCCTGAAAACAAAGCTGAAAACTCGTTTTTCACGTTACATGCTGATATCTGTGGCATCGTTGTGAATTGCTGTAAAAATATACCTCAGTGCTACCAACCTACAGTATATCAAACCATGGTGGAAGGGGCGCTGTGGTTTGCATATATATAGTAATTGGGCTTTTCACAGGACCTTTTTCCCAGTTCTTGCCTAGATATGTTGTTGTTATGTTTTATATGTAACATAGAAAGTAGTAAATGTTGTGAAACATGAGTGGTACGCTATTAAAGTAGTAAATGATACATCTTGCAGCATCCTTGTCCTGTCCTCAAGACTTGCCACTCTGTTACTTTCAATCCATCCGTCTTCATCCACCCATCCATCCATCTTCTACCTCTGTATCCTCAGCATGGGGAGGCTGTTTTTGAGGCAAAAAACTAATCGTTTCCCATAGTTGCTATAACCGAAATCTATTTTTGCAGTCTGTCCTGTATCCCCATGGTTTTTATAGTTGTAATGTTTCCATTTTTGAATAAATACGGGAAAAACCATTAATTACACATGAACTCCGGGCTCCTGCATGAAAGTCAGACATGCGACAGTCCAGCCACCCTTGGCATTCACCGTAAATCATGAGGTTCAACATTGAACTCCTGCCCGTGATATATCACAATTCCCTTTCTTTCCCTCACATGCATGCACGTCCACAGCCTCCTTCCATTTACTGACCAGTGGATTCAAAGCAGTGGGGAACGCTGTTTTGTTTCTCATGATGAAAAAATTCACATTCATAACTTTCAGCTTGAATTTTTCACAAGCCATATGGAGTCGTGTTGTGCACCAAGCATAGAGTGCAGCTTTACTGCGGAGCAGCCTCTAAGGAGGGCAGACAGCCTGTCTCCACACATCACATTAGAGAGCCTCTTTGAGTGTGCATGCATGTAGGTGTGTGTACATGCGACTGTGTGTGTTTCCGTGTGCATTCACTGCAGGCCTGTCGGTGTGCCTGACTGAATCCACATGTCTCTCCGAGATTGTGTGAGAGCAGTTTAGCGCATGCATCTTAGCCTCCATATATGTCCCCGTCCTCGCTTCTCTATTTCCACCTCTTGGCCAGCAGAACGCCATTCAGATTTAGTTAAGTTCTTAGTAGCCACTAATCAGTGGCAATGCATGGAGATTGCCGCATATAGACTGAAAATCAATGAGTCGACAGTGTGTGGTGAAGTGATCAACATAATCGCTGTTCCGCTTAACTTCAAAATCCAAGCCAAGCTCTTTTTCCGAGACTATTGGCAAAGCTGCAGAGACACTTCACCAAGGCCCAGACTTTGCCTGCAAATGAGATCTCTTCATTGCTGGGGATCTGCAGTCCACTTAGAGTGTTGGTGCTCTGTGGTCTGGGTTTAAAGCAAATCATTTTCACATAGTTCTGGAGTGATGTATATCGTAAAGCATGTGAATGGGGGGATGGTTTAACAGATGGAGAGGCACCGGCGGCAAAGTAGAGGCAGTTTTTTCCTGCTCTGGCCTGAGAGATAAAAATCTGTTGAATAAAAGGTGAACAGAAGCGAGGAAGCCACGCACACATGTTCACATTCACATGCACACATGCTGAGATTTTCATGCTACTCCTCAGCACAGTTGTCAGCGTATGCTGCTGAAAGCACCACATTTACACACACACACACAAACAAACATATTAGGGCACTAAGTGATAAAGAAAACCTCTTTCTTTTTTTAAGGCTCGGGATGTGTCACAAATTGAATCACCCCCATGCAGTAAAAACTAAAACATGATTGAAATATCATATCCCTTTTTCTGGACTTCTTGTGCATATTAAAAAAAGGTTTCTCGTGAAGCGCATTCTCTTTAGTCTCGGCACAGATGGAGCATTCAAGCCTGAGCACTGATTCATTTGCTCCTGCTGTTTGTTTTTCTTGACATGATCTCATGCTGATGTCTGCAGACAGCTTGTTGGCTAGCATCAGCTGAAGTACAATGTGTACACAGTGCAGGTGACTCGCATGGCGGCATCTCCTGTAACAAGTGATAACAAAACTGAGCTCAGGTCAGTGTCTTTTTACCGCCCGTTGCAATAGAATGTCATTAACTTCATATCCATATGAACACATGGTCTATATAGCACTTATATACCAGCTAAATACTGGTCATCCAGAGTAGGGTTTTTCTTGTCTTTATAGAAGTTTGTAATGCACAGTCACGCGCACATACATATGCAGCAGTGAGATTTTGTACGGTCTGCAGCCATACAGAGTCCTGGGTTTGAACACCTGTATGCACTCGTCACACATTATGTTATTTGACTTCAGATGTGAAAGAAAGGCAATTTTCTTTCCATTTATTCACTCCTGCATGGCTTCGATTTGGTTACATTTCCATTTAAAGACGATAATTGTGACAATGAAAATTGCCCACTTTACCCACTGATCCAATTCTACCCGTTGGAGGTTTGTCATGCAACACAACTTAGGAAGCGTTCCACCAGGTGCCTATTTTCTTTCTTAATAAAAATAAAGTCTTAAACACATAGTGATAAATCCTTAATCAAGATGTACACAGACATATTACGAAAAAGTTCAAATGAATTGCCCCGAGGCTAAAGCACATACTCATTATCTTTGGTTTAACCTTAGCTACAAATTGATCAAGTTAAATCGTGACAGACTAAAAGGCTTCACCTCCTCAGCCCACTAACAATACAATCAGATTTCTACCTAACTGTGTGGGTGCATGCAAGAAAGTGAGAGAGAGAGAGAGAGAGAGAGAGACCGTCAACCTTGAAGTGACCTAAGCGATTGTATTCAGTAATTATCTGATTACTCGTCTGTTTTTCTCCACTCAGACAGCCTGCAACTGGATAACGCTGTAACTCCCTGATTACAACTTACTCTGCAATCAATGACCCATTAACAGGGCCACACGGTTGCTAAACATGTCCACCCACACGCACACACACACACACACACACACACACTCTTCCACACCTATCTTTCTTGGGACCCATCATTGATAGTCACAGCTGACTAACCGTGTCTTTGTGCTAAAACAGCCACTTAAACTCATAGGCTTTAATTGTGGTTGCCACCGAGCTGTTGGCCCCACAATTATAGTGGACACCCAATTCTCCACAAAACTCCACAAATGTTTTAAAATAAGCTCCCACACAAAACGCAAGTCTGTCTCGAACATGTTCATTAGAGTCACAGCTTCAGTGTTGCTCACGATCTCTGTAAATTGTGAAAATTGGCTTTTCCAATTACCTCGTGGTAGTAGCACTCACTGCTGGAAGTTTTTCATTTTACACTATTAGCAGTTGATATTTGCTGTGTCACCAGATACTGTACATCCGAGCTCCCTCTGTGGTTAGATAGAGACAATGCCAATGCCCAAACATACCATAAAAACAGCATAGTAAAGTGTGAACTGTGGGTCCAACATGTCTTCATTACAGAGACAGCACATATTAGTTAAAACATTTATTTTTTTAAGAATGCAACATTCTAAAAAAAAAGTCAGTGAAAAATGGCATCTTTTGACTTTGCTATTATCTCTCTCGCGTGATGAGTTGAGGGTTTCCGTTGCTTTGTGCAGACCTCAGCACTTCACTGAGAGCCAAGTAATGCGCCACAATGAGAGAGCGCCCGCATTTCCTCTCTCCGAATCTTTTCAGCATCCTTCCATTTATGAAAATGTTTGCCATTGCCTCGTCAAGAGCCTCTTTGTGAGAGGAGGAGATAATGTGTGACGGCCAGAGTCAATCTCACACTCACTCACACACACACACACATACAGCTGTGATTTACTGTACATATACACAAACTCAAATGATAACTCGCTTCAAACAGCATCATCCAAATGTTGATATCGCCGGTTCAAGGCAAAAAACTGAGTTCAGTTCAAATGCAGACACCCTTGGCATGATTTAAGCAGTCTCTCCCTGCTAATTCAGACCAGGCTACAAACAAAAATCCCAGTTTCAAAAACATGTTGAATGTGATTTTATATTTAACAAAGAAAGATATGTGCCTTGAAAATACAGTGAGTAGAAGTTGGGACTGTTAAAGTAACTAAATGTGAAGTTGAAAATGTTTACGGTATGTTCATGCTGCACTTAAATTTGTGGTTATTTTATTATTATACTTACTTTTTATTTATTTATTTATTTATTTGAGAACCTTCACATTCACCTTTAAGTTTTAAGTGCAGCAATATTCAGAAATATCTTGTAAAAATCCTTACTTGTTGTTATTTATTATTATTTTATGTTTATTTATTTTTTAAAAGCATCTTTTGTTCAGGAAATAATGGACAATGTTATGTTTCCAGTTGAGTCTGTTAAGTCGCTGGGGGCGTGTGTTTATAGGTCACATCTTCAGGCTTTACAAAATGTGCTGTTGAGTCAAAGTTGACTTCATTTTATATCACTTTTTCTTTATTTTTTTTTTTTTATTTTTTTAAGTGGGAGTAGCAATAATTACACAGAAGTCACAAAGCATAGACCGTTTTTATTTCATTTCTGTTCATTAAAAACAGCCAGGCGGACATTGGCCTGTGACATAATTTCCACATTTTACAAATTCAATCAGATTTTAAAAGATTTGAGTACTTTTTGTTCAGGTGTGTTTGTATAGTTGGTGAAAATGAAATCATATATAAACATATTATTTCAGAGTGCTTATATGTTGTGCTGAAAGAAAGGATATAAGACACTCTATACTGCACATTCATATAGCCTCTGTATGTACGGTGTAATAGATAATGATAGATATAGGAGGCATTAATATTTCTAAGCCATCACTTGTTAGCATATTTATTAAATATCTTCTTGCTTCCTGACTTATTTTTGCCATGTATATGTATATATGTATATATATATATATGTATATATACATATATATATGTATATATACATATATATACATATATAGTCTCGGCTCCAGAAGTCTTTAGCAAGTTCCAGTGAGTTGTGAATAAAAAAATCAAATTTGTTAAATGGTAGCATACACACAAGCACTGTTACCTCATTTTTAATCCTATGGTGCAATAATGATGTGCAGCTTTTTTGCAGATCTAGAGGAGGACTGTGCTGCACCAGGTGCCATTTAGGGCAATTGCAATCAACACTTGGAGCTCTGTTTTCTTTAATCAATAGCACATTGATTTTATGCACCCCGGCTGACATGATATGGTTGAACAAAAGAACTGAAATATCCGTGTGTAACCTAATGACACCTCTCCTGGCTCCATGTCCCGTGACAGATTCGCACCAAACTCATTTGCTTGACCCCCCAAAAAAACCTCCAACAATAACAACTGCACCAATTATCATTCTGCTATAAGGAGGTAAAAAACACTTGAGCTTGTTTGTACTATTTTTTTTTTTAAATCAAGCAGAATTGTCCTGGTTGGCACGAAACCCAAGCAGCAGCAAAATACTGTCAGCATGTACATGTTTCTGGGGACGTTTTAGCACATGGGCAGTAATGTTTCAGCTTGGAGTTGTTTTTGTTTTTTTATTACAGTAAATGAAAAAGGAAACATGGTGGGAGAGTATGCTAAATAATGGAAGGCTGGCGAGTCAGACTAGGTCCAGGGTGACAGGAGGACCGACTCTAGTTGCTGCTCTGTTCTGCACTCGCTGTTGTGTTGTAGTTTATTAAGATGCACCCTTACATTGTCCATTGACAGACAGATGGATAGATACATAGATAGATAGATGGATAGATAGATAGATAGATAGATAGATAGATGGATAGATAGATAGATAGATATGGATGGATGGATGGATGGATGGATGGATAGATAGATAGATAGATGATAGATAGATAGATAGATAGATAGATAGATAGATAGATAGATAGATAGATAGATAGATAGATGGATAGATAGATAGATAGATAGATAGATAGATGGATGATAGATAGATAGATATAGATAGATGGATGGATGGATGGATGGATAGATAGATAGATAGATAGATAGATAGATAGATAGATAGATAGATAGATAGATAGATAGATAGATAGATAGATAGATAGATAGATAGATAGATAGATAGATAGATAGATAGATAAGTGGGTCAGAAACAATAACAACTGAACAACTACATTGCAGTTCAGTTCAAAGGAACACATTTTCATGTTCCCATCTCATGTTGGTTTATATGTGAACAGCTGGTCTGGAATAGCTCTCGTGCACAGGGAGCAGGTACACGGTGCCCTCCAAGCTTTTCTCCCAGAGATAGGCAAACTTCCGTGTCGCACACAGGTGATTATTGTTAACCAGAGAGGCAAAGACATCCAACTGTCAATGAGAAATGAACTGTAAAGTAGTAAGAGGCCTCTGGGCTCAATCCAGCGAGTCACTGTACCACATAAGGCTCACTGCTCGCCGCCTGAGCTGTGAAGTACAGACATTTTTCTGGAGCCGCTGCCACCCTGATGGGACAGCAAGGACGGGAAAGTCTCAGAGGACCTTTCTCTGTTACTCAAATTATTTTTGTGTGTGTTCCTCTTGCCAACCTGTGGTCTCATATTTCACTCTGTATTCCCTCACATGGCCTATTCACTCCAGCTTCACAACATGTAAAAAACAAAAAAAAAAACATATATGGATAGATAGATAGATAGATCCAGTACTGTGAATACGCTGTATACATACACACATATACACATAATGGATATGAACACATACATCTACCTACCTATGTGGCTCCTGTGTGCGTGTGTCAGGGAGGCCAGACAGAGGGACAGCAGTAGACTCCACACACCTACTCCACAAATGCAAGGACCCCGTTCCCGCATTCTGCCGGAAAAAGACACAAAAACACAGCAACTATAACATTTACTATACTCTGAATTGGATTTGAGTTTTCCACTGATGTTGGAGGTTCAACATTCAGCAATTGTCAGTCGTGTTGGCCCATCCAACACTTTGGCACAGACTGAAATCTTTCAACAGCTACAGGAGAGATGGCTGTGACATTTTGTTCAGACATTCATAGCCCCCTGAGGATTATTTTTGGTGATTTTGATCCACGCATTTTTCTTCAAGTAGAAGGTCAAAGTTTTTATTCCTTCATGAAATATCTCAACATCTTCATGTTGGAATGAAGCTAGACTTTGTCCAGGATTTCACTGGACTCAAGTAAATCTCTCACTTTTCTTCGCATTACAAAACTTAACATCACCAGTGTTAGGGTTAGCGTTTAGAGATAACGCAGCAGCGGGTGAACAAAGTGAACACAGTGTGGTTTGTTAGCTTTGCTTTGCATGATACTGTGAGTTTCCTCCGTACTGTGTGTTTGATATGCAGGAGCATGACTTCACAGAGTCATGTGCTCATCGCGTGGTTGGTGTTGAAAACAGATGAATCACACATGGTGCTTTGGTC
Source organism: Solea senegalensis (assembly GCF_019176455.1). NCBI lineage: Eukaryota > Metazoa > Chordata > Actinopteri > Pleuronectiformes > Soleidae > Solea > Solea senegalensis. The sequence continues at coordinate 9,913,405 of NC_058031.1, read as the reverse complement.
GGGTGGTGGGGGGGGGCGGGGTTGTACGTCTGCAGCTCCCCTTGCTCGCTCGTATTAAAGTCACTGCACTGACACAAACATAGACTCCGGACAACTTTCTAAGATAACTATAAATCATATAGACACAACAGACATCCACAGGCCTCTTCCAGTGCATTTCTGTGTTGCCAAAGAAAAATACATTTGCACAAGCAAAATTATTGTTTGCTGCAAACACAGTCAAACAGAAGTGGAGATGATGAGAGACACACAGAGCGAAGACGGAGTGACAACAAGGAGAAATAAACAAAGGGACAGACAAAGACATGGAGGATTATCAGGGCTTGTAAATTTAGGGACAGCATTTAATTCTCTGTTTTGGCAGCCAAAAGGAAAACAACATCCGTCCAGAGATTAACGGCTATGTATCTTTGAAAGCTATAAATGATGATGGTATATGCTGAGCGAATAGTATTGCGGTCCAGACCAAAGCAGTACAAAGCCTTTACTGCCTACACACAATTGACATTTGTTTGTTCTGGACACATGCAGACAAACAATCAAACACACACACATAGAAGCAAGGCAATAACCCCTGCAATAAAAACAATAATTAAAACTTTCTAATAAAAATCAAAGCAAGAGTTATGTTTTATTAGTGGTAAGCAAAACACTTTTAATAATGGATGGATTTCATTCCCTCTCTGTGTCCAAGCGCTTCGGTGTCCAAATTGCACTGATGCACAGGAATGTATTTGATTAAAGCACTAAGTACGCCAAAAACCTCCACCACAGCCAACTGCATTCTCTCTCTTGACGGGACAGACTGTGTTTTATTATCGTATCGATACTCAAGGCTACGATATCGCTACGAATATCGGGCACAAAAGAGGGTTTTCCTAGTAGGAGCACCTGAGACTTGTGCTCAACAACACAGCAACAAGTGTTTCAATCAAGGAAAACAAGATGAGCAAACAAGAGGCTGCTGAAAATGAATCATAAACAACCAGCAATGAAACCAAACACACACACACACACACACACACACACACACCCTGAAAGCATATTATGAAAGTCTATTCATTTTCTGACACACGGACAGTGCTCACGTGTGGGCTGGTCAAAGGTGCATCCCCCTATAGTCTAAGTGTAGCACATAAACCTTATGACCACAAAAATAACACTCCTCGCTGTTTGTCATCGACACACCGGGACCAGTTTCAGGGTCAGGAGCTGAAGCTAGGTCAGGTATAGGACAGAGCTCAGGGGACACAGAAGACACTGCTGTCTAAGGGAAAGGATTATTATATAAACATGTGTGTGTGTGTGTGTGTGTTTTGTGGATGTGAGTATATGAAGGAGTACTGCAGGAAGCAATAATGCAAATATTAACATATGGCACTGAGATGCATAATCAAGGAAAAATGCTTGGCTATAATAATGTGGCCACATCAACATAACTGTTATATGAGTGTTTGGGAGGAGGGATGTTTGCCCCCAAATACACTGCTGCGACTCATAGTTGCAAGTCAGTTAGTTTGTAAAAAGGCACAAGGATTCAATGAACAGAGTGGGAACATGATCAGCGAATAGTACAACTAACTACAGGCGATGCCAAACTCCCACAGTGTCCATGTACTCCCCCATCTTATCATTTTTTTTACTGCTAAATCCAGATCACCATCAAAATCCAATAATTTGTTTCCTTTCCTCAGGCCATAAAAAACATCCTCAAAAATGTCCATCCAAATCCATCCTCTACATTTTACATGAAGTAAAAGATGTCAGATTGTCTATATACGATACATTCATGCAACTTGTGTAGTAACTGAAGCTATTGTTTAGTTTGCCTTTTCAGTGAGACACCATCAAACTATTACTACTCTATTTCTTAATGCCATAATGGTATATTTTAAATATCAGTGACCATTTCTGAAACTCACAAGTGACGGATTGTACAAACCCTGGGTCAGGTGTGCTGCACAGCACGTATCATAACATGTAAAGCACCTTGTAACCCTGGTTCATCGTCTTCATCATCAGCGTCGCTATACAATATGCAATGCAGCCTTTGTGATTTGCTAATTGCATTGTTTCAAAATGTGATTTCGATTTGAAAAGGAATGATTGTGCAGCTCTAATTTGTGCTACGTTATTATTCTGTTGTGTTGATTGACTTTCAGGCCAACATGGTAAAACAACAGAAAGAAATGTAACATTATTGTGAATTATTTTTGACAACATATGTGTACATTCAGCCAAACTTTCCATTTTTGTGTGAGTCTGCAGTTTAGCTGAACGTAGAAGAGATTGCACCCAAATCTAAATCTGGTCCGAGTATGTGCTGATGTGTTCACTTGAATTTTGGCTTCTATACGTGCACACGTGTGTGAGCACTTTTGCTATGAGGTTGGTTGTGTGCGTTTACCCCCTAAGCTTGTGTGTGAGTCATGAAGCATGGCATTTCTGGGAGAGGCTGCAAAGCCAGACAGGCTGAGCCAAGGCTTTCTCTAGTTGGAGGGCAACACAGAGAGATAGGGAGAGGGAGTCAAACATGGATATGCTTTATTGTTTTCTCCCATTTAGCGCCTCTCTTCTCCTTGACTCTTCCTATAATATAGGACCAATCTCATTGTCCCTCTCCCTCCTCCCACCCACTTCCTCCTGTCCTCATCTGTGCTCTGCTTGTAGTAAATAATTAGGAAACAAAGCAGAGATGCATTTAGACACAAAGGGCTGTTTGTGATGACGCTGTGCCACTCCATTATGGCTGGTTGTTTGGTCTGTCTGCTGCAGGTTCAGTCTGTGTGTGTGTGTGGGGGTCTAAAAGGATTCACAAAGGAGCTGAAAAGTGAGGGAGAATAAGAGAAAGGAGGAGAGCAAATGTGTGTGTGTTTGGGGGGCTTTAACCATGGGGTAAAAGGACTTTTTCAGGCTTAAGACCTGGTTTTAGGGTTAGGGATAGAATTATGTTCAGATTGGGGTTAGGCATTTAGTTGTAGTGGTTAAGGTTAGGGTAAAGGGCTAGTGTGTGTGTGCGTTTAAGTTGTTTAGGATTTAAGTTGATAGTTGAAGGTTAGGGTTAAGCTTTGCAGTAGCTGGTTATGGTAAGGTTAGTGATAATGTTTTGTTCTATGCTGTCCAACGGAATGGCAGTCAAAGTCAGAGATGAGGGTCTGGTCCTCATTTGGACCAGGTTTTAATCTCCATGAGGACTGCTGATGCCAGAAAAGGTCCTAAAGAGGTAGCAAATACAAGTACACACACAGAGAGATTTGCGCAGACAATCTTGATTCGCTTTCATTTGCACAGCCTAACTATGTTCCTGGTTAAGGTTAGAGATAGGGTTTGGTTGACCCAGCCAACCTGTCCCCACGTCCTCATGCACATTGTGGTGTTCTGCCAAGCACTTTGATTTTACCTTTACTTCACCATAACCAGTTGATTCCCAGCCCTAACCACAAGTCACATCTTATTCCTTAAACCTCTTAAACCACAGCCTCAGAAATGAGGGTTCCGCCTCGGGACCAAGCTTTATTCCCCATGAGGACCACTGGTTTTTATAAGGTCAGTGTTTCTATCTGAAAAGGTTCGGTCATTTTAAGTTTTTCTTTTTTTTCACCTAGACATTCCTCAACACCTTTGATCGTATCTTCTGATAGAAACTGTTTAAGAAAAGCCGCAGTACATCCCATGACCGGGGATGATGTAGCTTTCATTGGCGAAGCACAGAAGAACACAAGAGAAACAACGAGTGAAAAGATAGAGAGAGAGATTGAGCTAGAGAACGAGCGGTAGTCTCCGATGAGTTCTGCAGTCTGTTCCATAACTTTAATTAGTCCCACTGGAGTGCCCTCCCCACCCCACACAGCTGATCAGCTTCCCCTCTATATCTGCAGTCTGTATTTGTGCGTGCGCTCGTAGGCGTGTGTGTGTGTGTGTGTGTGTGTGTGTGTGTGTGTGTGTGTGTGTGTGTGTGTGTGTGTGTGTGTTTGTCTTAGCCAAAGCCGGACAGACGTCTCACGGGCATATGAGCTCTGGTTTGGCTCCCAATGGTGGAGAGAAAAAGTAGTGGAAATACAGTACATTCATACTCAGGAAGTTCTTTTTGTCTGAGATATCCATCCCTTGGAAATAGCGATTTTGCCACCAGAAAATACGACATTGTCACCACATCATCATCATCATGCACAGAGAGGTGCTTTTTTGATATTGAAATGTTATGTTTAATTTCATTTGTGGAAATAAATAGTGTTCATGGAGCAGCTTGAGTCATGACACCATGAAACGTCTTTTGTGTGTTTTCACAGTTCAGATTGAAATGAACTCAATGCATTTGCTCATTAAATGTGTTTTGTCAGTGCTGATTGAACAGCCACGTCGCCAGAAAAGAGGGGTAAATAAAGCAACCACAAAGCAATTATCTATCATATTAGATAGATAGCTGGACTTTTTCATATTTCCTCTTACCTTAAATTGTGAAATGACCGAACAGAGGCTGAGAAATGTGTTCAAGTTTAAAAGAACCTGATCAAGTTCAGGTTCAATAAACAAAAGCAGATGGCGTTAGAACAAAAACAGTGAGGTAAGTCACCACTGGTGTGGGGACTGTGATTGTTTCCACCTACTGTTCTCACGAGAGAAAATAACTTCCTTTTAGGTTCAAATATGCATCTCGAGAACAGCTTGAGATGCAGAATGTCGCCTAATGCAACTTTAATAAGTAAATGAAAAATATTACAATTTTCGTGCATAAATGTTTTCCCCAAGCAAAACAACAACAATAAGTGGTTCCACTTCTTTCTTGTAAATCATTTTTCTTCAAATGTGTGTGTCAAATAAGTGTCTGACTTATATGTTATATGTATTATGTAAAACTCGGCAGGCTTCTTCAAAGAATAATGGCAAAATAGTCTTGTGTTTATGTCGACCCTTCACATTAATAAACCTGTTAAATTAACTTACCTTATCCATTGTGAGAATTTGACAAAAAAAGTGTCCGTCTGCTGTGGAGTGACACCAAGCCTAAGGTCATGACGATACTCACTTTCAAAATAAAAGTCACAGTAACACAAGAAAAATTGAGGATGATGTCTGATTTTGTCAAGAGGCAACAAAGAGCAATGGAAAGGACACCGAGATGACAGAAAGGAGAGATGAAAGGTAATGAGATGAGTGCAGAGAGGGGAAGTAAAGAGCAAGACGATCACAGTACAAGGACGAAGGCGAGGGAAGGAAACAAGAGCAAGGTGGTGCTATAAACCGGATCACAAATGTAGGTGAGAGCACTTGAATAGCATGTAGTTTAGAAATGAATATCCTCGCCCACTGGTTGGTTACTACATTAAATATCATGACGATAAAAAAATTTGGGTTTTAAATAAGTTTCTTTTCTTTTTTAAATTCATTGTCATTCAGTACAGATTAATTGTTGTTTATCTTTGAACCTGAATGTACTTGAGAAAACTGCAGAAAACCCCGCCAACATGGAAAAATACTCTACTGACTTGTACTGATTTGCTTTGAGCCAGACTAGGGCCGAGTCCATCAGTCCACCACTGTGAAACGATTGGCATGACATTTCTCGACAGGAATTCATGCACATCACGCTGTATTCTATTGACTTTGGTGAGCCCCTGGGGTGTCCTGTTGGATTATCAGACTCCCAGTTTTGAATGAAGAGTCTCAATAGATATTGGATAGAGAGCCACCAAATGTGTCATTTTGTGAACTTTCTCCTAGTTAGAATGAAGAAAATAAGCCATCGAGAGATGCAGGTGTGTCGACGCGTGTGCTCAGATGAATACAAATGAACAGAAGACAATGATGACTTGTCAGAGGAAATCTAAGGGTTCGTTTTGTAGCCAGACTGAGGACTGAGACTCTCCAAACCTAATTACAACCCTGGGATATTTCAGCTTGATTAGGCCTCTCTAATCCTGCCTGGAGAGAGCATGTGTGTGTGTGTGTGTGCAAGAGTTTCATTAATGAAATCCACAGTTTGGCCTTTGTGGATAAATTCACTTCATGTGACCTGTGGAGAAGAAAGCCAGTGGCTTCAAATGAAACCTCCAGTTTAACAAGCAGTGTGGAACTTCCACTAGTGTCTGCGTGCCTACATGCACATACATGCGTGTGTCCATTTAAAATGAGGAGGAAGAAAGAGTCCAACTGAAAAGGAAGGAAAATCTTTAGGCTCTTTGCTCCTCCACTGTAAAACCTCTTATCAGTGTCTCACTCAGTATGTTTATGTAACATTAGAAAAATAATGAAATATTACATTAGTCCGCCTAAAACTGCACTTTTTTTAACACATGTCAGTACGACTGAAATTGTGCTAAATCACATTTCTAACAGACCCAGACAATGCTAATGGGAGTCAAATTAGCGCTGTATTTACACCTTCAGTCAGACCGAAGTGGAGACTCTGCTGGCCTGGGAACACTGTTCTCAGCCCCAGCTAATACCCAGAAATAACAGAAGAAGCCAGTACACAGAGGAAAAAGATTAACCACAATATAAACATGGTAAAATTCCGGCCAGTATATTTTTTCTTTTTTCTTTTTTAATTATGAGGAGAACAATTTTCAGCTCTATTAGCTTAAGACGTGTTTCCACGCTTGGGTACGATACATATTTTTGTGCCTTTCCATCAGGAATAGTACCAAAATAACCGGCCTCAACTGTTCCATTTTTTGTCACTCGTCCCTTGGGGGTACCAGTACCGTACCACTGGAGCTAGACCCACCACAGTTAGCTGATTGGGTAACAGAAAAGCGCCACTCCCCTGCGACCGGTGTGTCTTCAGCGCCTGCAGTCTGTTCTCATACAAAGCTTGACGTCTTGTTGGGACAAACAGCCACAGGCCGAGCAGAAAAACAAGCTGCTGGATGTCCTCCGTTGTTGTCCTTTGTGTCGTTGTCATCGCATCGGTACAACGTCACGCTACGTATCTCACTGATGCGGCCACAGCACACGCCCGCCTACAAAGTGAAGGTACTTTGTTCTCAGTCTAAACTCAAGCCTGACGGAGGGCTTTACCGAACTCTACCAAACCGAACTGTACCATGATGGAAACGCGGTATTAGAGGATTGGATACTCACAATTTTTTCCAATAAAATACTACTAAGGTGGGAGAACAACTGAACAGTGTAGTGCATGGACACATACTGACTAGTTACAACTGTATATGACCACAGCCTTGACATCCCAATCTTTCAAATCAGCTTTTGTCTGCTGCTGCTGCTGCTGCTGCTGCTGCTGCTGCTGTTGCATCTCCAAAGCTTGATTCAACCCAAGGGTGTCACACTCCATCTATCTCCCCCTCTCCCTCTCTCTCCCTCTCTGTCGTCTGTCTGCCACGCGCTTTCTTACCTGGAGAACTCATTGCACCTCGAGCTATAATCCTGATGTCACTGCAGATCCATCGTGCCCACATGACAAAGCCACCCCCCTAAAATATCCCCCGGTCAACTAAACACAAAGGCGCATACAGAAAAAGTGTGTATGCTTACAGTGCAGATCCAGGTGGTAAACGCATTTATGTTTGTCTGAGCCTTTCTATCGCCCACAAAGTCCAACAGCTTCTGACAATAGAAGAAAAAGGAAATAGCCGGCCCTCACCTACAGGCGCAGGCTACACCAGCGATATAATCTGGCTTAAGACTGCAAAAATAACATCAAAGCCCCTCTCTCCACAGAGTACAGTGCAACACTTTCATATTCATCTATCACATTTTGACTACACTTCCGTTTTTCCGCAAGGATCTTGGGCAATAACAGAAAAACACTTTGAACTAAATAAACAAATGCAAAGTAGGGATCTCTTGAAGCTCTGGAATTTAGGAAATACAGTATATTAAAGTGAAATGCAAATGGCCTCCACTGTCTGGTCCCTGATGTGGAGAGAGAGGATAGCGTCAGGCATGGAAGAGCACGGATGAAAGAAAATAATCCAGGGCAAAGAAATGGCCTCTTTAATTCAATTTGTAGCCATTTTAGCAAAGAGAAAATCCATCTCGTACTGTAAGCCTTTATAGACACGTGTAGTGGTTGTTCCCCAGAGTGAGAACAAGATTTAAAAGTAAAACTGAGTTTTATTCAGTCGAGCTGACAATGATGCTGAGCAAGCAATGAGAAAGAATATATATAAGGAACTACTTTAGGCACAGGTATAGTTTAGCAAAACTACCTCAGGGCTGTGGAGGGGAAAAAAGGGTGCAGCTATTCCTTCGTTTCTGGACTCACTGACGGAGGAAGCATGCAGCTTCTGTTTTTCTAAAATGCCTTTAAGAGTCTGATTTCCTCAGTCCATCTCCCAGAGAGACAGGTGAAAGTGACCAGCAATAAAAAGCACTTTCTCTCCACTCCTCCCTTTCCCCCAGTGCTCCCCTTTCAACTGTGCCTCCCATCTTAATTTTTCATCACACTGTGGTCTTCAAAGCACTGGTGCTTTTTCTCCTCTCCACTGCCCTCAGCTGGTTTATTTAGATTGTGTCTCCCCTCCCCTTCCATCCTCTCTCTCTCTCTCTCGCTTCCCTACCTCTGATTAATTTCATCATAACAGACATGAATGCTTTACCTGTCACTTTTCTAGCACGAACACTGCAGCAGTGAACTCAGTATCCGCTGCATTTTAATAACCAGTTAATCCCTTAAGACTTTTTCAAACGAAACTCACTTTATTCTCTAACTTCATTTTCTCAAATTTAAAGCTTGCTGGGGGAGGGTTCCTATTAATATCAATTTGAAATAAAACATTCTTTGGAGATGTTAAAAACTCTTAGTTGACCATACTTAGTAGTTAGGAGTAATTTCAGTCATTAGTTGCAGTCCCACTCCTCTACCTGCCCCATAAATAAAAAGGAACAGGAAAAATACAGATATCTGCTACATCTGTCCCATGTCTGCATCCCGTCATCATCCCTAGACTCATCTCTCTGGGGACATTGATCCCTAAAAGAGAAGCTGTTCTCATATAGCATGAGTTAGTGACACTTATCTGTTTTATGCATTCAGTGGCTCACAAAACACACAAGCGGCTGGACCACTGCTGAGAGGAAACCTCTCGTGTTTCTCACTGGAAGGTCAGATTTCCAAAATGCAGACAACACACTAAGAGGTCGTTGTCCCGAGCACAACACTCCGAGTAGACAGAACAATGTGTTTGAGAACAATCGCGTTTTGGTACAAACAACGGCTGCCATGCCACTCGGGAATCTAAATAACGTTTAGTCTGACAAACTCGTTCATGTGTGTCGGTGGAAGACTGACTGCACCACTGGTTACAGTTTAAAAAAAACATGACAGAGAGAGAGCAAGAACCTGATGATGGAGCACCATAAAAGTATATAAGTGGATTCAACAGTCCACATTCCCTGTTGCTGTTGTTTCCATTTTTGCAGACAACGTGTGGGCAGGGGGTGAGACAAAGAGTGTGGTCATCAGTGATGTGTGTAGATAAGAGGCAGGAGGTAATGGTGAGTGTCCAATCTGCAGTGTCCACGGACACTTCCGAGGACATTGGTGCGCCATCGCTGTTTGCCTTCAGTTGTCCCCAACTTCCTCTGACAGATGAACACACGCGCCACACGTTTCTAAAGAATGCTGCAGAACGAGATCAGAAGGAGACACCTCGCTGATGGCTTCATTCCTTTTTGGTCTCATTCTGTAACTCTAAACTCCCCTGGTTCAGACCTATTTCTCTGCCCTAAATGCATAATGCTGTAAATGAAGCATCTGCTTGGGTGGTCCCTGCAGGGCCATGTGTATCAAGCTGAGGCTGAGCAACACACACCATCACTCAGAAATAGTCCCCAAAAAATGTAGCGCCTAGGAAGTCTCTTTGATGGAGATTATGTATGGTTTTGATAATTAAAGCCCATATATTAATGTATAAATGGTTTGGTAAATGTTCCTGTAGGAATAATAAGCCAAAGAATATTTGCAAATAATGTGAGCTACAGTTGAACTGCATTAACGATCAAGGATAATAACTAAGTTTGTATTTGGGTTTTCTTCATTTGAGAGATCATATTTCCTCATCGAGTACCAGAGCTCCTTTATGTTATAAATGAGATGGAAGCTTTCCGTCAAATTATTATGTCACACAAAGTAACTCTTGGCAGCGTTTCTATAGCAACAACATACAGTACATATAAAGCAGCTACCTGGTTTTAATGTAGCAGTTAACTCTCGGTGTACAGGAATGAAATCCGATGACAACAGAGAACGTTAGTGCCAAGCTGCCTCTGGAGCACATCTGTTTTCACGCTAAATTTAAAGGAATGAATACAATGTTTTTAAATTTAGAAATAGTCATCACTTAATAATGGGACCATGAATTCAGTGTGGTGGATATCTGTTATCTTATGTATGTACATACGTGAGTTTGAGCAAACAAATCTGTTCAGGTCTGGTGCTGGATTACCTTATCTGAGGCTGGAAACAATACATCAAAGAGAATAAAACCAGCAGTTACATGAATTACACAATCACCCACTTTCTTTCTTATCCCCCCCCCCCTCCCCCAGATGCACCTCATATCTTTGTTGTTTCACCATACTGCCGGGTTCACATAAGTTATGCATGCCATTATCATGCAAGCTGCCATGATTCGGTGTGTGTATGTGTGTGTCTGTGTGTGTGTGACACCAGTTACCATAGATAGCAACAGCAACAGGACAGTAATGGTGTATAACTCATTCTAATGATGTAACAGTGAAACGCGGCAGGTAAGGTCAACACAAGATACTGTGGTGGAAGGTGAACTGCCTGGATTCATCACACACACACACACACACACACACACACACACACACTCATGAATGAATCAGCCCTCACAGACACGCCCCCAAGCCCATGACCATGTATCCTGCTGGTCTCTATATCACTTTCCATTCACTTTCTCTCATATATTTTTTTTTTCCTCTGTCCATCCCTTCACCCCTGCTGCTCCCCTCCCTCCACCCTTCCTTCATCTCCTCTCCTCACCTGATCCCTCCCACAGTTGATGGTGATATTGTTGGAGGTCAGTGGACGCCCTGAGGAAGAGGGCTGATTAATGGATCCATGATCACTGGCTTTAATTAAAGTGTCAAATGAACTGTTAGCTGCTGCTGTCCAATGTGTGTGTGTGTGCGTGCGTGCGTGTGTGTGTGTGTGTCTTCTATTTTCTAATGTGCTAGTCAGCTCCCCACAGATGCAATTGCCATATCAGCATACACATAAACAGATGGGCTCTGGTTACACACACACATGCACAAAATCCCAGTCTTGTGTTTCGCTTATAACAGGCTGAAGCATCAAAAAGATAAATGTGACATATTGTACCACAATATTATAACTATAGTGTGTTTGTTTGTTTGTTTGTTTGTTTGTTTGTCAGTGAATGGGGGCATGGTGCTTTTGTCTTCCTCCTAATTGTGTGATTTCTGTGCAGGCTCATATGGGAACAGGCAGGTTAATATCTACACATTTAACCACAATGCACCTTGTCGTAGTACATTCAACTCAGCAGGCATCTTTATTATTTTTGCCAGCATGCTTGGCAGGTGTGGGTGTTTGGCACTACACACACACACACACACACACACACACCAAAACTCCATTCACAAATTATTTCCAACACACCAGTGTGAGTTATTGACTTCCACACACATCCGCCCCACCAGACATGATAATGGAGAAGCGCAGCCACTCGGGCAGGCAGATCAGCAGCTGGGCTGGCAAGAGTCAGAGGCAGACAGACGGCCAAACAGAGAGGTTCATTTCCGGGTGGGTCTCACTCATAAAAGAGTAAACAGAAAATTAACAGAAAATAAAAAAAAATAAAAAGTTCCTCTTGAATTTGGTTGAGACTATTCCTAAGAACCATTAGATTAGCATTTCATTATGAAATTAAAAAATGATTTGGCACTATACAAATAAAATTGAATTGATTTGATTTGAAATGAATTGGAATTCAATCAATATCTTTTTATTTCTGCATCATCTGCTAACTTGTTCATCCACTAGTTGCTATGTCTCTGCCATGTGGTGCTAAGCAGGCGCAGTCAGTTATGAGAAGGTTCTTGCTCACAACATCTGCCTACAGATTGCAGCTTTAAATGTTGCCCTCCATCAGTATTTGTTCGCTAGAAATTAAAATAACCCACATGAGAAAGAGTCAGACTATTTTCTCTGACTTTAATCTACATCGTGTTAATCTGAAGAGAAATGTTCCTCCACTGAAACTTGCACCCTGGTGCTTGCAACACACACACACACACACTCACACACACACTACCGTTCAAATTCAGTATTAAATCTAGAAGAGGAGTAAACATGGATATGCATTCGTGTCACGTGTGTGTGTGTTTCAGTGTGTGTGTGTGTGTGTGTGTCAGAGAGAGGGAGACAGTCAGAGAGTGTGCATGGATTACTTGTTGGTATTCCACAGTGGCTTGTTGTGAGTGTGGTTTCCCACAATTCTTATCAGAGTTGTGATCACAGAAAACTGGTCTCCTCAAATGGAACACATCCCTGGCTCACACTATCAGGGATGAACACATGTTCACACACACACACACACACACACACACACATATACACACATAGTCTGGTTACCATGACTTCAGAAGACATTACATTGACATTCAGACTAACTCTAACCTTAACTTTAACTTGACTATCCATAATCTTAACCCAACTACCTAATCTGTGTGTAATCATTTATGGTGACTTGCCCTCTGTCCCCATGAGGATGTGACTGTGTAAACAGACTTACTGTAGGTCCCCACAACATGAGTCATACCTGCAACACCCACACACAGACAGTCATCTTTATATATTTCTTTTTTTTCTGTTTGTGATTCCCTTCGTCAAGACCAACTCAATCCTCAGCTGACAACACAACACCACAAAAACACAATCTGGAGGAATCTGGGATATGTGTGTGATTTTCAAATACATAAGAGTTTTCCTTTTGAAAGTCCTGCCCAGAAACAGCAGAGGAAATCTGCTTGGGGATTGATAAAAACAATTGTTGGTTTGGAAATGCCGAAAGCAAACAAAGAAGAGAGAAAAAAAAATAACGCAGCATTGGGTGACATTTTGAGGATCGGCTTGGTTGTTATGGGGATAAAGGGGGTTAAAACAAAAGGAAATGGCTGCCTTGTTGTACTTGACTGAGCCTCTTTCACCCCGCAGTTTAATTTCAGTCATGAGGTGTGTACTCACATTAAAGCCGTGCAGCACTTCCATCTACATGCTGATATGATGAGGAATACATCCTGCAGTTCACGCAGAGGTAAAAAAGTGACAAAAATACCCGGATGGAAAGAAGCTTGTTTCATTCTGTGAAAGGTGCCCTAGTTAGCACCCTGCTGTTCAGTGTACACACACACACACACACACACACACACATTCCAAAGCTGCTAATGAACATGCTGCTTCCTCACTTGGGATTTCTCTCCTTACATGTTGCATTTTTTTCTACTTTTACCACATCTCTCTATCCCTCCTCCTCCTCCACTTCCCCTCTGCTTTCAGCTTCTCCTCTCCAGGGTTTAGACGTTTGACGCATGTCACTCATACATATACTCAAACTGGCAAGTTGCAAACCGAGCATGTGCACATTTGGATGCAAAAAAAAAATAGAGAGAAAAAAAGACACAAGATGATAAGCAACATTTCCCGCATAACCCAAATGTAATGAAATAACAATGCGACACACACACACACACACCTAAACCCTGAGCTAGTGTGCAGTCAGTGAATATATTAGCGTTAGTCATATGACACATTTTGAGTTTGTGTTGTCACCTGTTCGTTGCTAAATTGGAGGAAGAAATGATTCTGTAATTTTTAAACCTCACGAGCAGAAATGTGCGAATCCCCCGATTCATCATGTAGTCATATGATTCATCATCTTCTTCTTCTCCTTCACAAACTCATCTTTGCCTTCTTTTAATAATACAATTTGCATTATTTTCAGAATATTTAAAGCACAGAGAGTCTCTTGCCGATGGTTAACTCTGCAAGACTTGACGCAAGGTGAGATAACTGAGGCAACTAGTTATTACTCATCTATTGTTGCAGGTCACATTTATGAGTGCATAGCTCAGAGGTGAAAGAAGACTCAGGCCCGTTATCTGCTGCGTCTGTGACGGAAATTGAAAGAAGAGACAAAGACAAATGGAAAAGATGATGATGTCTATTAATAAAACACAAAAAAAGAAGTTGTTAAAATTTTATGATTCAACTAATTTTTGGTTCTGAGTGAAAGCCTAAGATGGGGAATCATAGCAAGTATGAACGATAGTATGGATCTTGCAGCCTACTGCTCCGCCTGCAGGATGCTATGACTGTGCGCAATCTGACTGATTATTATACGACAGAAGAATTCAACACACATCAGTCACATTATCTGATATTTTAGGTCACTTGCCTCCCTACATTCAAAGCTGTCCAACAAATACAGATTATGTATCTGAAGTTCAGGAGCGGGACAACACCTCAGTCATCCTCCTTCTGTCGACGTACTGTATGTACAGCATAAAGCGCTCCACTCCCCATTCTTCGTCTCCCGACCTCCCTCCCCTCTATTTCTGTCTTCCCTTTTCTCTATTCTTTTCCTTAGATGAGGAGCCGCTGCCGATCCACGTCACGTGTTTGAGACAATTTTGTGAGAGTGAGCGCTTTTGTCAGTGTCATAGCCCTTGGTTATACTTTCTCAACACAATTAAGTTATAAATAATGATAATGAAGTTGTTAACTGGTTAGAGGTATTATGTTAATTGGTTAGGTGTTATCTGGTAATGGATAAGGTTAGAGATAATGCGTGCGTGCTGTGGGGGGGCAGTGGGTGTGTTGAGTTGTATGCCCGAATTTCAGTCACACCTTTAAAACAGCCCTCCGTGATCAGTCATAATCAGCTGGTGTGAATGGATGCGCATGCATCAAACAAAAACACATTTGTGCATGCACACACACACACACACACACACACACACACACACACACACACACACACACACACACACACGACACACACGGCACACACTGAATTGACTTATATTCATTTAGCCTAAAATTAAAAAAACATTATCCCGAACCTTAACCATAACCCTGACCTTAGCCTAACCATCATTCAAATCTTTAACCAGTCCCTCAGTTAGAGTCTGTCTCATTAGAACCAGGTTTTTGGTATTTATGAGAAACACTGGTTCTGAAAAGTCAGCATTTAGGCCAGAAAATCAGACCCTTAACGTAACCCTATTTGTAACGCTAAAACCAGCTCATCTTTCTCCAAAATGACCTCACTTCCTATTTTGTTTCTATCTTTTTTGGGGCCTCATGAAGCTCTACAGACAAGTACAGACACACTCACACACTCACACACTCACTCCTCCCCTGATGGAGATACAGACTGTCACTGACACAGTGACAGCCTTCATCTCCTTGCCTCTTAATCCAAAGGAGTGGGAAGCAGCCAGTATTGACATCTGAGACCAGCATATGGGATTCTCTCATATCTGACCTTTAACACAGCCAGACCAAAGTGTGTAATGGTCTGCAGCTCTCCAGTGACTTCCAGAGATTTTATTCTGCACACAAGTGCAATAGCAAGACAAGGGGAGAGAGGAAAGAGATACCGCGCCGGGAAAGATGGAGAGTCCTTGAATAAAAACCTATTAGCTACAAAGAAAAGTAGCTTCCTTCTCCTTTCTTGTCAAGATCACTCGTTCAAAGTCCTCTTTTTCTCAATACAGCTCTGTGCCCATGAGAAGGTAGTAAAGAAGCATGAAATTATATGACACTCTCGGAGTATCAGTATATTCACTGAACTGTTCTTTAAATGAACACACATAAAGCAGAACAAGGACCAAACAGTGGACTGACTCTGTCCTATGTAAGCCCCATTTGGAAAACATTCACCTCACATAACGGGCTGCATCAGTGAGACAATAAATATCCCACTATCCCTACGAATTAACTTTGTTCTTTATGATTCTGCAGTGCTGCGTTTTATTTATGACCAGCGGCGGGGGAGCTCCATTGAAACTGTAGTTAATGAGACCAGTAGTAGCTCTTCATGTGATGTAGTGAAGCCACAGAAACACCGTTTTTATTCAAAGCTACACCAAGTTAGCATGCAGCATGTACTTACTGCCAGATCCCACCAAACTGTAACAGATTTTATTCAAACTTCAACTTAAACTGCAGTGCGTAAACTTTGGTGATCTTTTTTCTTGGTTTGTTGATGTTCTTCTTTCTCTGTTTGATCTTCTTGAACAGAAATGATCCGACATTATTTGTGTGTCATGTCTTTCATCTGAGAACGGGCTCCTCGACCAGTAATATACACCTGACTGAAGGAGCATTTGTTGGCACCAGAGAGAGTCATGTGCCGCTGATCTGTGGAGCACATTTGACAAAGGTTTGAATATAACAGACATTATGTTAATGTTTAAATTACACACTACGGTTTTAAAGTGGTATCGTGGCTTTACGTGCTGCAGCAACTTCAATTCTTAACCCCACTATATTCGCCTCAGGTGGGTGGATCATTTACAAACAATGGCACTGAATGTTTACAAACAGAATTGAACATGATTCATATTATTTTTGTTCGCAGAATTGTCTGATTTCAGTCTTTCTGCATGGAGTGTGCATGTTCGCCCCGTGTGTGCGTGGGTTTCCTCCGGGTTCTCTGATTTCCTCCCGCAGTCCAAAAACATGCAGATTTGGGGATTTGGCAAATTAACCGTAGGTGTGAGTGTGAGAGTGGATGGTTGTTTGTCTCTATGTGGCCCTGTGATGGACAGGCGATCTGTCCGGGGTGTACCCCGCCTTTCGCCCTATAGGTCAGCTGAGATTGGCACCAGCACGACCCTCATGTGGAGGATACAGCGGTAGAAGGTGAGTGAGTAGTGCTATGATTAAAATAATAAAAAATGTTACTCCAGGAAAGCTGCACTGACATGACATGCCATTATGGCATGCATTAATCACTGGCCAACGACCTCCCACAACCACAGCTCACTCCAGCCAGACAAGGGCAAGCTTTGACCTGCCACCTGGGTCCCTGACACCTGCCACACAGGTCAGTCGCCCTGGAGTGCTGCGTCTGTCAGGGCCAGGCTGAGCTGGGTAGCCGGTCACCAAGCAGTTTAATCTCCAAAAGATTCCCACCACCTGGCTCCACTGGCATTGCACCAAAGCCCGTAGCTCTCCATTCTGGCAAGGGTCATTGTCATGTTGCAGAGGGCACAGCAGGAACTCAACTGGAAAAGGATGGATGGATGGACATTAGTCCAGTGCAGGCCATGCTTGTTTAATTTGAACCTCCACCTCTTAGCGAAAACTGTGAAAGCTTAGTATTGGCTGTTTTCCCTTGATTGGTACAGCTGCATGTTGGATACAGTTAGAGCGGTGGATCGCCCGCAGGCTATACTGCTGCATAAGTGTATGTGAGCACATGAATGTTTGCCTCGGGGAAGGATTTGCTCTCGGGTCTTTGATTACCGGTTTGCAGTCAGGCTTTTCAACACGACCCAATCTTAGGGTCCCCTTCAGCAATTTACCATGTAGCTTGCAGTTAAATCCCCCATCTGTTGGATGATGACTGAGCTTTTTGGTTTGGCTGTCCAGTTCTGGGCTGCAACTGTGTGCACTTACAGAATGCCTCTAAATGGAGTATGAGGTTGACCATTCGTGGCATATTGTCAGAGAGATGCTGACGTTAAAAAATAAGTGCTCCTCTTTGTTTTTGTGAAGAAAATCCTATTTTGTATCAGCAGTGATTCACAGAGGTGTAGCTCGATGTGCTGGATTGCATAACCAACTAGAGTCTGTGATAACATTTGGACGCAGCAGATTCATTTCCCTATGCTCCTAATCCTTCACTCAGCACATTACTAGCCTCTGTATACACACACACACACACACACAGACCCACACTCTGACCCCATTCTACAACAATACACAGATATTTCATCATGCTCTCTCTATAAACTTACAGTTGTGTGTATCGAAACCCTTTATTTCTGCTTTTCAACCAGAACACGGAAAATAACGCTGCGAGCCAACAAACAACACGGATGCGTCACGCGCGTTACATTTGTCAGGTTGTTGCTGTTTGAACAAAAGGAAATCAAATCAAACTCCCATCATCCTCCGTCTTCCGACTGACACAGACACATGCATGAGGGAGCAGAGGCAATTTAATTTGGGCAACGACTAATGACGCATTTCATTATTCATTAACTATCTGCTTTATTGATTAATCAAATCATTTTTTAACTGCAACGCTAATGTAACTTTCAAACACTGAAACACTGTATTAATTTTAATCAGAGACAAAAGCAAACAAATCTTTTATAACTGTTCAATGCTAATCAATTAACAGTCAAAGAGGGCAGGATATAAGGATATATTACACGCATATAAAGCTTCACAGTGCAGACACTAAAACCTTTTTTAGCACTTTTTTACACTTGAAATATCCAGTGTTTGTTTTGACAATATTCTGCTTCCCTCATTTGGGTGGCTTATAATTGTCCACACTATTTCATGAATCATGGTTACTGAGCACAGGCAGACAAAACAGTCGCCTGGCTGCTTGTTTCTCAATCTCACGGAGCAGAAGAGGCTCCAGACATCTATTAAAAAACAGTGAATATTAGCCAGTGAAGCAGATGAAGAACACATACTTGTGCTGTATTCATCCTCCACTTAAAAAAACATGGGCAGAGTCAGAGAAATGGAGAAGCCAGACTGAAATAGATAAGTGTAAGATAAGAAAAGAAGCTCAGAGTCAGGGAAAGAGGAAGTCAGACAGAGAGATGGAGAAATGGAGAGGAATGGTGAGTGTGAACCTTGGAAAGCTTTATTTTATCAACACGATGAGTTAGTGAGGCAACACCTGGCTGTTGGTTCAAAGTTACAAACTTTAAATCAGTCTTTGGCAGCTTGTCCAAACTGGATCTCTCGCTCTTACACACACACACACATTAGACACTTTGCACCACACCTGTGTTGTAAAGAAGAAAAGAAAGTTTTCACTCACAATGCACGCCACTTGTGTGCGTGTGTTAAATGAAAGTGTGTGTTATTGTGTGGCCAACATTGTGTTTCTTTAATGAGCTCAGTTTACACACTTCGTTAATAGGCTGGCACAGCAGAGGCACACACACACACATACACACACGCGCGCACACACACACACATCTCCATTTCACTCTGCTCATTTATTCATGTATTAGTTAGTTTGTTCCACTAGGTTCACTTGCATGCTGCTACAGTAATTGCCCCTATATTTTCTGCATTGATTTCCACTCCTACAGCAACACTCTGTGGCAAACATACAGGCATGGCAGCCATACACACACGCACACACACACACGCACACACACACACAGCTGCTGACTGGAGATGGAGGTGTCACAGTATGTTCCTCTGTGACTTCAATCTTGGACTCTGTAGCTGTTTGGCTTTTCATGTGGTAATCATTTATCTTTCGGGTTCTTCTTTGTTTTATTTCCTACCTTTGTGTTGTTCAGGTCAGATCTGTTTGTCACTTGTCTGTGAGTAATCACCGGGAGTTTCTCTGCCCACCTACACACCTGTTTCCCCATCCCTTGATCTCCCAGAGTCTGCGCTGTCTCAGCCTTTGTCACGTTTTTCTTTGTGTCTGTTTAGTTACCCGTTCATGTTCTTACCCTTCCCTGAGTTTGTATCTCGTTATGCTTGGAGTTAAACATGTGTCTAATTACATGCTTGTCTCCTTCAATACCTGTTTATCCACCCATGTGCCTGTGAGCCAGTGTTTGTTCGTTTCAGAAAGTACCATAGCTGCATCATTGTGCATTTTATGTGTTTGCCTCAGTGTGTGTGTGTGTGTGTGTGTGTGTGTGTGTGTGTGTGTGTGTGTGTGTGTGTGTGTGTGTGTGTGTGTGTGTGTGTGTGCGTGTGTGTGTGTGTGTGTTTGGCTCCACCCTGCCTGTGTTGTGCTGTGCCACAAAGTGTTTTTCCAGTAAATGTATTTATCCATTTAACTGGACCTCTTTAACAGGTATTTATTCCTGCAACGGTGACACAGATGAAACAACAAGAGGCTCAAGCATTCTGATATAAGTCTGTGTCAGTGAGGAGAGCTCAACTTTGTTTCAGCACGCTGCTCTTCCCACTGGCTATAAAAATAGCATCAACCTCACAATCCCGGGCAATGTTCTCTTCTGCTTGCAGCTCAGGGCTCGTTTCTGGTGAGCAATGGGAGGAGCAGTCGGGAGAATTTGCTGTTGCAGCCAGACGTGGTCCACACAGGCTTTCTGTTATAGCTGGATGTAGAAGTCCATTTACGCTGGACTACGTGTACGTGCGTGAGAGAGAGCCACAGTAAACATGATTGCAGATGGGAATGTGGGAATGGTGTGTTTGTGTGTGTGTGTGGGCAGCCAGGAAAGCAGGTCTGCAGGGAGAGATAACTGCTCAAATCTGTCCTCTCCTCACTCACACCCTTCTGCTGAGACCTCTAAAAGCTCACCCCTAGGCTTACGCACAAGCCCACACCCACACAAAAACGTACGCACAGGATCCTCAGATCAACTCTATCCCCAACTACCATTTCAATCTTCTCCCAGTTGTGTAAATATAAGAAAAGGAGAGGGACACACACACACACACACACAGCTCTGTCCAGTCAGGATTATTATCTATTAATGAGGTGCAAGGAACAGAATGACACATGCATGCTCTTACATTCACATACGCAATCTTTTTCTATTACATTTAGACGGGCAAGTGTCATATTTAAATGGAATGTTTTGAAGTTGATACTGAGTTAGAATGACACAGGAAAACACAGTTCCCAAAACACATTTGCATATCATTATTTCTGCAGCGGCATTTATTATTATTATTATTATTATCATCAGTAGTAGTAGTAGTAGTATTATTCCATGGCATGTCCTCTCTTTAGAATTCCCTTTTTTGTTGTTGTTTTTTCACCTTTGCTGTAACCCGCTGCCCTCACCATAGTCTCCCTCCATCAACACACACAGCGCCTCGTCAAAATGTATTTACTCGACACCATGCCACACTGGATCATCTCCTTTCTCCCAAACACCTTTGGTGGTGAGGAGGACTGTGGTCTGTCAAAGAGATTTTTAAGACAACCATCTTCCCATGCTGGGAAGTGTCAGCAGTAAACAACAACCCCTTGCACATTCCCTGACATGTACATGTGTTCGGATGTAGCTGAGCAGTGTTACAGGACCATGGACAGCTCTTTCACCGACTTCCCCTGCCTCACTGGTCAGTAAAGAGTTTTGAACAGTTTTTAACTGTGTTTTAAATGCAAGTGACGCTGCTAAAAATAAGCAATTAACACCATTCCAAATTCCAATTTTTTTAACCCAGTGTCACCCATTTTGACATCATGGATGTGCCAGAAACAAAACAAGTCGCAGGAACAACGCCAACGTCCTCAGTGATAATGTTACAGTGGTTAGTATTTTGACTCTTTTACTTTGGTTTCTCTTTAAATCAATCATTTAGATCACTTTGCGTACCCGTGACATAGGAAAACGTCAATTGCAAACAGCCTGAATACATTTAGAAACTGCCATATATCAAGTCAAGATCTGTGTGACAGATTTGTGACTGAATATGTTCAAGAAATGTCTGGTAGATTTCTTTTTTTTAAAGAAAAAGTGAACTGGTGTTGCTCTCTGAACATTTTTAAATAAATAATTCACATGAAGAGATTTTATTTGATGTGGGGTGTGTGGGGGGGGTGCACTCACAGACAGACACTTTTTTTTAAAGTGTGCGGGGGTAGGGGGTACATGGCTGGAGGTCAAATGTCTGAAGGGGTACGTGACTGTGAAAAGATTGGGAGCCACTGGTTTAGAAGATCTGATTGATGAGAGATGTGATGTTTTAAAACATCAGAGTTGCGACGATCATAAATGTTAACAGTTGGAAAATGATTGAGCATCACAGCGCTGTGGTGCGTGTTCACCTGGGTCTGGAGAGTTCCCATTGATCAGAGGCTATAAACCTGCATGCAGAGTCATTTCAATCCAAGTTTTTTTTTACCAGTGGGAATGAGGCACAATGTGAACAGCCCCAGCATTAACCTAGTTTCCATTAAAACGTAACACAAATTTTATCCAAATTTGTTTAAATTGAGTAAAAGCAAAACACACATATATATGTGCTATGTCCACTGCTGTTCAACAAATACTGGTTGTTAATTCAAATAAATTAATTGAAATAAAATTTAAAAGGCAAGTCACAGGGGAAGGACAAAAAGACGCACCTTGATTTAAAATATAAAGAACACAGGTAACAGTAGAGACCGTCGTTGATACATGGTCACATTCTGTTGTTGCGTTACATCTGTTAATGTAGTCGTATTTGTTTGCTTGAGGAATGTTGTCGTTCCTCGTCGGTTCAAACATACAGTACTTCCTCTTGACTGCCATTTCAGCTCATTTGAAATGAGAAAGTTTTCAGTGATGTGATTTTTTAAAACATCGTCTCTTATTTACTGAATTAATTTCCATTGCACTTAGTTTTGTAAAATGTTCATGTCCTTTTATTAAAGATATCAAAAATGTGCATTAAAACAGCCTGATGGATCTTGTGACTGCTGCAGCACTGGTCAGCACCATGGACAGCTCCCTGATTGTTTGACAGATGCACCTTCAACTCTGTATCCTCAGTTCTAAGCAGACTATAGAATGAATACTAATACTAAAATACACACGTATATGTATATATATACATATATATATATAATGTCTGAAGTATATTTATATATAAATATATATATATATATATACATATATATACATATACTTTTGACATACTGTATGTAAATAGATGTCACATTGCAGGTAACAATATAAGTAGTGATGCTTATCATCAATATGTAGACTGTTATTTGGTCCAATTCCTCTGTGGTGGAAAGTAAGTCAGTAAGAATTTTATGCTACAAGTGTTAAATATAGATTTATCCGAAAGTAACTAACTACAGATTAAGATTTTACATTGATAACACACAACAGATTGTGTAAATTTAACTGATATGCATGCATTTGAGTAAATGCAATATTTCAAAAAAGGTTTTTGCCAAAGAGCTATGTCTGTCTTACTAATTTTCCATCAACCACTGGACAAACCTTGTTAACAGAACATAAAGTAGTTAAAACTAGCTCCAACTCAACCAAAAAAAAACAGGAAATGCTGAATGTTAATTACATAGTGTTGCATCAGTTTTTATCAAACTAATGAAGTTATGTATAACAATAATCTCAGTCACAGTCACACTTTACTGCAAGTAAACGTATGGGCATTACTTAATCAGTATAAGTGCAGGACCTCTACCTGTAATGAAGTATTTATACAGTTTTATTTGTACTTTGTACAAGCATATGAGATCTTCCACCATTTCTTTTTAAAGTTAAAGTTAGTTTTTATTAATCCCCTTAGGGAAAGTATTCCTCTGCATTTTGACCCATCCTAGAAGTAGGAGCAGTGGGCTGCCACACTGAGTGGCGCCCGGGGAGCATTGGGGGTTGGGTACCTTGCTCAGGGGTACCCCAGCCCTTTTTGGCCGGGTGGGGATTTGAACCGGCGACCCTCCGGTTACAAGTCAAGTTCCCTTTCCCCTTGGCCACAGGCTGCCCTTAAAGAAATCATATATGAAAATCAGCATTTTTAATTAAAAATAACTAAGCTGTGCCTTTGCCACATTTTTACAAAACATGTCAGAAATGATCTGCATTTCAGATAAGAGGTGAAAGCATGTAAAAAAAAAAAATTGATAAGAATAATTGACAATGAAATTCTTTGTGACCAAAAGCCTCAGAGTCATTGGAATCACAAATTGAGCTGCTCTCTGTGCTCTTCTCTCCCACAGCTGCAGCCTGAGAGAGGACACAAGGCTGCTTCAGCCTCATCACATAAAGGCAGGCGGAATGCTAATAAAGCTGGATTCAATCAAATTGAAAGCAGTCTTTTGGTAATTCATGGCTTTAAAATTAGAATTCTTGTTCTGCATTCAGAGTCGTTCTCTGTCTCTCCCACACAGCCTGAATCTTATATCCTGGCTGGAGCTGAAAGAGTGATACCTTATCTACTCTATGTAATATTGTTTTTGGGTTGTTCCAACAATCTGACAGAAACCCAAGCTAAATTTAATACATATGATCTTAAAAGTCCGTATTTTCTCAAGTGAACACTGCACTCCTCATGTTTCATTTCCTACAGTAGATATAATCTTTTTCACTCACTGTTGCTTTTTCATCTTCATGGTTTGATGATTAAGTCTTGTTTTCTCCAAGCACCGGCACATACAGTCTGTGTGTGTCTTTAGCCTTTAGCAAAACACCAAATCAGGCTGAGCAGCAATAAAAAGGACATGGTCATCTGTCGCACACATGCTTTTCGCCAGAAATTACCAAACCAATTTAATTCAAATCATCCATCCTCTACCACTTCATCCTCCATAGGGCGAAAGGCGGGGTACACAGATTCATACCGATCCATCACAGGGCCACATATAGAGACAAACAACCATTCACATTCACACCTACAGTCAATTTAGAGTGTCTAATTTGCCTAATCCCCATATTGCATGTTTTTGGACTGAGGGAGGAACACTTAGAAAACCCACGCACACACGGGGGAGAACATGCAAACTCCATGCAGAAAGGCCCTTGTTCCAACCGGGTCACAAACCCTTCTTTCGTCTCCTTGCTGCAAAGGCAAGAGTGCTAACCATTACACTAACCGTGTGGCCCCCAATTCAATTCAATACCATTTCATTTGCATAGCGCCAAATCACAACAGACATCATCTTAAGGCACTGTACATATTAAGGCAGAAACCTTTACAATATTATAGAGCGAAGAGAAACCCAACCGTTCACATAATGAGCAAACACTAGACTCAAAAATGTACAGCCACCTGCCTCAACAGTGGATGTTTGCAGTGTTTTTTATTAAATATAGCAAACGTAAAAGCTACGATTGCTTAGATCAGGCAAAAGAAAAGCAGTTTTAAATATACCAATTTGTATGCAAATGTTGTCGATAAATATTTTTGACCTCCCCATACAGTGTATCTTTGCATGTCCACATGCACCACTGTGGTTTTCCCTGTGTGTGTGTGTGCCCTCAGTGCTGTGGCTAATGGCAGTGTCATAATATTAGTCATATTAGGAAGGGATTAGTAAGAGAAACCGTCTTAAGGATGTGATCCCTGGGAGGGGGGTGCCAGATGCTGCTTGTATTACTGTCAGTCCTGTCTCGCACACACACTGAGAGCCTCGCAGCCTCGCCTGCTATTCTTCAATAGAATCTGTGGAGAAACATGACACACTGAAGTGCACCACCTACTGTAGCTCATCCCTTTCTTCTACTGTGCTTTTTTTTATCTCATCTATTGAAGTGCCGGTGTGAAGCATGTGTTGAAGAAAAAATGGTGAAGAGTTTGAAGCGCATGGATTAAGAGAACCTGTTTCTTTGCTCTGTAGCTTTTTAATGAGGGTTTCTCTCTTAATCAGGCTAATTGTGTCATTTATGGTTGAAGCAAAAGTGAGAAACCTAAGTGGGTAGACGTTCAGTACAACATGCTTCTGGGTATTCAGTGTTGCCCATTGAAAGCTTGTGTATGGCATCTCATCAGCTATTAAGTTTGATTCAGAGAGTAAAAGCGTCATAAATTAGAATGTCACTGAGGTCTATGAAGTAGTCTGAATATCTGCACACACCTGCATACACAATGTTATGAAAAATGGTCCAAAACTATCGAACCGTCCCAGGTATAGATTCAATGTGTTGCTGTCAATGAAAGTTAAAATATGTGTTTTTCAATACATTTCCAACACCAACGAGTGTCTGGTCTGACTCTGCAATCCACAGTAAAACCAAAGGAGAAACTTTTTCAGAATCCCACAACAATCAGGAGCCAGAACTCCACAGAGACGTGATCCCTCCGCTCGTAAAGTTAGGTTTGTCCAGGTTGTGATGTACAGAGCAGGGATGAGGACAGGAATTTAGCCAATAGACAATATTACTAGGGATGTCCTGATACCACAGTAATATTGATTACTAGGGATTTTTTGTGTCCAATACCGATATCAAAAACTTGACTAACTACCAATACCGATATTATTCTGATAGAGTCATTTTAGACCATGAACTCTGAAGCTGTTAACAACACATTTGTGCTGAGGCATTTCAAAGAAATAATTCTCCAACGGTGTGACAAATATTGTTCTCCCAAAAAGGAGAAATAAACAGCCCAAACATGACTCAGCTAAAATGCTTGCTGATTTGTATTTACATCGTTAGTCTGGGCATAGGATTTTTGGATTGTATCGGATTTTGACCAGCATCGGACCGACACCGATACTGACCGATGCCGATTCCCATCCCTAAACATGACTGACAGCAGCTTTAATATATCTTAAAGAAGAAGAAGCGAGATCATTTTCATTTGTAATACTTTGTAACTTTATAGATTAATGTATTATTCATTACGGGAACTGTCCAGCCTAGATTGGTGCGATCTCAAAGTAAGATCTCAAATGCGATGTGTGGACGGGTGTGAGGGCCCCTGACTCGCACTCAGAAAAAAGTTGAATAAAAAGTAGAAAGTGCTCCTCATCAGTGAGCTCCACACACAGTAAACCACAGCCACCCACAAACAATCAAACTGCACTAATTATTGCACTGTGTACGTGACCCGGCTCAAACATACCAATCTACATCACATGAAGCTTCATACTGAAATCATAATTGCATAATTAGATATAATTGCATGTGCCGTAGGCTTGTCTGACAGCCTAATGAGGCAGCCATGAAATAGCTGGTGGCTCCACTTATGAAGAACATAATCAAAGACTACAAGAAGTGAGTGAGTGAGTGAGTGAGTGAGTGAGATTATACTCTGTCAGCAGTGACTCAGTCCATCAGTGTGTCAGTCTGTAGTTCACACATCACAGTCGTTGGTCTATAATTTGCTCCCTCCCTTTATTTACTGCTCACCCACAGGTGAAGGAATGACCATGGTAACATTCACACAAACGTGCCTCGAGGAGCTAAGAGATACGAACACACACACATAAGGCAAGGCTTAATGATGCTAGTGTAATGACCGCGGTGATTGCTGACGAGTTGTAGTTGATGAGGGAAGCTGCCAGAGCTGGAGGGTTGTATGTTTAGTGGGGCTCTGTGACTAACAGCTCCTCCATGGGATCAGTCATAATGAGTCAGCGCTGACGCCACCAAAGCTATGGCATCTGTGTTGTCTGTTTATTACCGCTGCCGAAAGTGATAGCACTCATTAGCCCCGCAAGAAATCAACAAATCAAGTTACTTCCTCAATAAGTTAATAAACACATGTCAGATCGGTTGTCTACTACAATAGCAAATGATCATTTACGCGCAACCCATGAATTCATCTACAGTACGCTAATACTCCAGCATCAAGTTAATCTGACACTGTGTCAATAATAATCCTGCAGCTTGCAACACAAAATGAAATCAAATCAATCTAATTATTTCTTACAAGGCAAAATAAACTTTGGATTAGTGTATAGAATAGAATAATAGAATAGTGTAGATATCAAACATATGGCCTGCAGGCCAGAACCGGAACCTCCAGCGAGTCCAATCAGGCCCACAGGATGAATTTGTTAAAAGTGATTGAATGATTAGAATCTAATCATAATGTGAAATAGTATATTTTTCAGTTCCAGATACTTGTCACTAAATGTGCCTTATACCTTACAAATTCCACAGAAAGAGAAAGAGAGAGACCTTATCTTCCTTGTCACATTATAGTTTATTCCTTAAAGGTTCCTCATCCTCTTGTATTTACATTTCACAGCATGCTTTGACAACAGCATATTGATCACTGTCGAGGAAATAAAGCAAAGTTGGCAAAGCTGTGTGTGCAAACAAATTCTTCAAACTAAACTAGCTGCGGTGAATCATCATTGTTACTACTGTTCAGCAGCATCTTCAGGAGTCTCGCTCCACTCACTCACAGTGTTAGGCTTAAGTTTGTAATCAGTTATGTATCAATTCAAGTATTTCATCTATTATGAATTACTGGACTCTTTGAATTGAGGCTCAGAGCATTTAAAAGCCCTTACATAAATCAATGGATCACAAGGCACTGTGATTCAAATCTAATTTAATTTACCTTAGATTTTACAAATGTGCTCAGTGCCTAGTTTAGGCCAGTGTTTCACAAAGTTTCTATATGTGGACACACTTTTTAAAGATGGCAAACTACTACCGTGACACAAAATATTGTTTTGGACTATTTTCACTGCAACTTCTGTAACACCTTAGATTGTTCTAAACAGGTAAACCTGACATTCAAAGAGACAAACAGTATGTTTGACAAAGGAATCCATATATTAATTGTATGAGTATGTCATTGAAAACATACACACATGAATCTGAAGTAAAGGGCTGGGGGGGAAAAAATCTACAAATGTATTTGGCAAGCCCAAAAAAAAAATCTCCCACGACCCATCTGTGGTTCCCGAGCCAAACATTTACATGCCTGCTTTAAGAGACTTCAAATTATCCACACCCACGTCACTTTTTTTCAACATCAAATGGAGGAAAAAAAATGCACGCAATAAATCCTGGGACAGATTGGTCCAGACAGTTTCCTTATTTTTAATACAAATGTTAAGATGCATCTCTCGTCCACATCTAAATTAGGGACATCCCAGTTGCACCACCTTGATGCAATCAGCCTTCAAACTGAGGTTAGTAACTATAACACATTTTAATCCTTAATCAAGACTAAAGTAACACTGTTCACCTTAGGGTGAGTCAAAATATCCGTTTGGTGATGTATCGTCGTCCTTGTGCAATACGATAATCAATATCCCAGTTGTTAATAAACAAATTAAGGAGCTCTAAAGTAAACAATAGTCGTCACTGCTCAAATAAATGAGGGTAACATCAGCAGACATGAGCAGAGAGATTACATCAGCAGAGAGATTACAGCAGGATAATAATAGCAATACATTGATTATCACAGAATCGCTGTATTGCGATATTATTGGTATCATGGACCATGTATCGTGTTTTGTATCGCACCGTGAGACTGAGTGCACTGGTGCTACTTCCTTGTTAAAAGTGCGTAAAACAACAGCAGGAACATTAAGGAACTGAACTAAAACAGTTTGTACTCGACTGAACAAACTCCTGAGCAAAAAAGCAGCGGGGACCTTTCTCTGAACTGGTATTTAAGTGGCATTTTATCGCTTAGCGTGGGAGAAAATACATTTTTAATTTGAGACAGACACCGACAGTGAGACGTCATCCTCGAAGAGAGACGGCTATTAACAGTGTAAATGAAGGGAAACGTGTAATGACAGGACCCTGGAGTCATTGATGAGGGTGACAGATGGCTCTCAACTCAAATACATGGCAGTTCATCACTCACCTCGGACACAAACGCACGCGCACGTTCTCTTACGATGCGTTTTCACACACTCACTCATCCTCCTGCTCGTTCTCCCTCTCTTATTAACCTTCATCACTTCCACTTGCTGTTGTGCGCAAGCCTCTCAGCATTGTAGTGTCGCCACTGCAATCATGTACTTTACTGTATAGCCTTGAGAAACCCTCAGGTTTCAGGTTTCTGTGCGTCTGGCCCCTATACTGTACGTATAGGGGCCAGACGCACAGAGCATCACTCACTCACGCACTCACCACATCACACGAGTCAACACATGAGTCCAGTTTCTGCACCGTATGATTATTATTATTTCTTAATCAGTTAATATAAGCAACCTCAAACATCAAGAGAAACTGGAAACACAACAGATGTTCTAGTTCAAGAGAATCCAAGAGGATTTAAAAAATAGTGCAAAATGGCTGCAGCTGGAAGAAACTGATTACCTTTTCCTTTAAAACCATTATTCCAAGTATATTCATCTTTAAAGAACTAAAATTCATTCATGTATTTATTCATTCTTTTTTTATTATTAATAATTAATCATATTTTCATTCTGGTTAATTGTTTACTCCATTAATGATGACAGAGCAAATCCTGATATTTAAAAACATTGTCCATTTTTTAGTTCAATACACAACCTGACGGATTAAAACACTTTATTATATTGTCAAATTCATACAGTATGGTTAGTACCTGCCAGGGATTTGGTGTTCATTTGGCAAACAATATAAATAATTGAACTGGGGTCTGCAACTATGGGTTAATTGTATGTATTTATTTAGAAATTTGATATTGTTTTTAATAAAATCAAAATGTCAAGCGGTCTGCAATCCAAAGACACTCCAGTTACCAGTGTTTTTTATTGTTTTAGTATTTTATTTAGCATTTTTTCCTTAACGTTCAACACCCTGGCTGAACTGAGGCTGAGCAGAATTACTGACAAGTAGACTTCATGTTTTCCTCCCATGCAACTCCTCTCTCTTCACCCCTTCCTTGCTCTGTAGTCAAGGGAAACAGTGTGTGGGGCACAGAGGTCTGGGTAAACAGCAGCTCTGCAAAGTGCTTTTTCCTGGGCTGTGTATACCTGGATAATAGAGGCAGTAATGGAGTTTGTTCAGGCTAAGGTAATCCTGGAGCTGTGAGCACAGCATCTGCTGCTGTTGCTCTCAGCAGGTACCCATGTTTTTGTAGCTTTCACTGCTACTGTTCCACCGACGCCATTTTGGAGCACACAGTGCAGTACTGTGGAAACGACTCAGGTCGCCGCCAGCTTTGTTGTTTTTATGTCTGTCTAATGATGTGATCTCTGGCGGTTTGAATTGGATTGATGTGACTGAAAGTTGGTCTCATATATCGGCAAGCTGTCAATGAGTTTAACTCATACAACATGTGATGATCACGCATGTCTTAAATCGCTTATTTATCTACATTACCACATTCATTGTTCACTATTTTGATAGTCAGTTAATGGGTGTGAACGTTTTGTCAATAATCAAAGATCAAGATGTTTCAGCTTCTCATATGTGAATATTTTCTGGTTTCTTTGCTCCATATAATGTGGAAATCATTAAAGCTGAATCATTTAGGTTTGTGGGCAAAACGAGGCAAAACATTCGAGAACATCACTGTTTCCAGGTTTGGTAAACATTTTTGCTTTTGCTGACATTTCACAGAAGTGTTAATCGAGAAAATAATCGACAGATTAATTGACTAAAATGAATCAATTAAGTACTGTGTGCGTGTGTGTGTTCTTGTATTTGTGGCTTTGTGACTATGAATGCTGCTCAAACATGTGTGTGTCCAAAAAGTGAGCAGGGATTGGGATAAAATAAAGTTCTGCTGAAACATGCTGTAACACAACTTATGTGTGGGGGGAGGGAAGGAGTATGTGTACGTGTTAGGTGGAAAAATACTGTGTGTGTGTGTGTGTGTGTGTGTGTGTAGAGAGAGAGAGAGAATCTAAAAAATATATGTGTTTGGATGTTATAGCTCACCTTTGGGAGGTGGGATAAGAACAGAGCTGGCGGCTAGGAATGAATTTACGGGGCCCGATCTCCCAGAAACAATTTCTTTATGTGGGTTACACACATTTAGAGTGGCGACTCGTCTCCCCCTGGGCCTCAGCAGCAGCACCACACATAGCTACTGAAGACGGCCAATGAAATACAGAACACCTTTTATAGGACACATGCTTTTTATTTATTTTTATATATACCCCATAGTGTTGTTACTTCTCTACCTATGGTCTAGGTATATGTCTCTCTTATTCTTGTTCTTCCTCTTTTCATTCTCATCACACGCAGCTACAGGACGCTCTCTCTCTCTCTCTCTCTCTCTCTCTCTCTCCCTCTCGCTCTCTGGACAGAAGCTCTGACATTATTCCCATGGCCCAAGGGGCTTATTGGTGGAAGAGGATAAAGGAAATGAGTAAGAGAAATGCCACTAAAAGGTGACTGCATGTTAAAGGTGCACAGGGAGACATAAAGATGTTGGGATATAGAAACATACAAGTGTGACTCTCTCTCTCGCTCTATATTTTGATTCGTTCAGCCAACATTATATCATGCGTGTGCCTTTGGATTGCAATAACACATAAGGAGAAAATACTGTTTTATTTACCAGAGGGTGTGTTGCTGAGGGAAGGTTGCAGATAACAGAAAATTCAATTTTGAATGATATACCTATACACAAATCCATACTGCATTACTACGCTTCATTAAAGATATTACAAATCTTAACACAAAGTCCCCTCCTCTGTCCTCCCCCCTTTCGTCGCATCTGAGTTGTGGTGTGAGCAAAAAAAACCAAAAGAAACAAAAGCATTTATTGAATAAACTGGTGATGTTGTCATATTTTCATGACATGATTAAAAATACATTTGAGAACCTTTCCAGGAGCAACTAATCAGTGACCACACATTTGTTTCTGTGAACGTATTCCTGTAGTTCTTCATACACAAGCACCAGCTTCCACTAACCACTCCTCCACTTCTGCATCTTTCTCTCCTGTCAATCACGTCTCACTGTCAATCGTCCTTATTTTGTACCTTCCTCACACCTCCCGTCTGCCTAACCTCGTCTGTATTAGAGGCTCGTGAAAGCAGAGGGGGAGAAGGAGAAAGGAGCTTACGAAAAATAGGCTCAACCATTTTGTCTGAATCAAACCAGCTTGTCCTGATTAAGTAAACAAAACAGACGTATATATATTTTTTTTTTAAAAAGAGGATGTTGCCTTGTTATATCTGTTAATATAACAACTTGAAAACCAAAGAGCCTCCTCTCAGCAAACAAACTGCTGCTGCTGAGGTTATCTTGCATGAATCACCACCACAGAGCTTCAGGTGATCCATGACGCTGTGCAGAGGACGCCCAGAACTGATCCTGGTTATTATGTGCTCCACACACACACACACACACACACACACACATTTTTAATCTGTAAAAACAGTGCTCATTATCATGCTGTCACGTGATGACAATACAAACTACTGTTGAGCATCTCAATAGTGCGTCGCGTCAAAAGGAAATCAAAAAGTTTTCTTATCTGTATTTTGTCTGATAAATGAGGCGACAACCAATTAACACCGCTGGAAATATCGAGACTTATGGAATCAATCAACGAGAAGGAAAACAGCTGTTTCTCACCGCTAAACACCAGCTCTGCTTAAAATAGCACACTGAACTAGGCGCCATATGCCCACTGCACACTGTGTGTGTGTGTGCGTGTGCCTGTGCGTGCGTGCGTGTGTGTGTGTGTACCTTCAATAGGCCATAGGAAGTGACAACATTTTTTTGGTGATGACAAATTTTGGTTAGAATTTGGTTTAGGTTAGGGTTAGGCTTTAGTTGTGATGTTAAGGTCAGGTGAAGAGTCGAGGGAATGATGTCTTCGTCCTCAGTAAGAATGCTGCATGACAATGTGTGTGTGTGTGTGTTGTGGGGAACTAAATCTGTTTACACAGTCACATTATGGGGACTTGTCTTCCTTATGGGGACAAAAACCCCATAATGTAAATTACTACATTTTAAGGTGAAGACGTGTTTTAAAGTGAGGTTAAGGTTAGGGTTAGGATTAGGTCAGTAGTAATTATTGTTAAGGTTAGAGTAAGTCTCCAGGAAATTAATGGAAGTCAACAATGTCCTCTGAAGTCATGGAAACCAGTGTGTGTGTGTGTGTGTGTGTGTTCTTGTATGGGTCAAAAAACTTATAAACCATAGGAAGCATTTTGGTTGGTCCTCACATTCTGTCACCCCTTAAAATTGCTTTTTCAGGGTTAAGACCTGGTTGTAGGGTTAAGGTTTTTGGGTTAGGTTTAGGGTAAGGGGCTCGGAGTGTCTATGTCTAAGAGTGTCCTCAGTAAGAATGCTGTGCAGACTTGTGTGTGTGTGCTAGAGAAAGGAGGAAGGATGGAAGAGACAGGAAAAGGCAACACCTGGAACAACCGCAATCATTTGTCTTTGCACTAAAATCACAGCCATGATGATGATGATAGGCTTCTTGCGGTCACCAGAGCAGATTAACGGGGACATGACTTTGACAAGTGTATTTTCATAACTAATGTGTTTTTACAATCAAATCTGTACCCTAAAAACGGAGTGAATGAAGTGAAATATTTGCCGTGCGTAAAATGGGTTTAAATGACATCTTGTGGGACTGCATTACTTTTTTTTTATCCCAGACACTTTTTATATACATTGAATAAAAAGCGCATTGAGCAGCAGAGTGTTGTATACATTGTTCTATACCTGTTGGTGCGGTGTGGTCTTGTTCTCTTAGCCCAGCAGGATGACCTCTCTCCTCATAGCCGCTCCGCTATCCGAGACGAACGAGAGGCTGGCATCGCTTCTCCTGCACCATGAGACGGCTCCTCTCACTCACTGGCTGGAGCAGAAAAGTTACACCATACCATCCACCTCCTTAGCCGTTCTGAAGAGAAAGGGAAGCCGGTGGCAGATATCACCGCCTCTGATGCCAGAAAAGGTCCGGTATGAAAGTTCCACCTCCTCTCCTCGTCTTTTGCGCAGCCGGTGCAAAACACAGGAAACTTACTTACTGTGCCATATTAACCCAGATGAAACATCCCAGAGCCAGGCTCTCAGTTTACACAGATGATCTCCTCTGTATCCTCTTTGAGTGAAAGCAAGATAAAATAGTCCAGTGTGGCGGGACAGAGGTGCGATGCGGTCGGGGAGTCAAGAAGACTGGTGTTGCGCTCCTGTCTCGCACTCTGACAGACTTGAGCTCTCTGACTATTGGCTCTGAAGTGGAGCAGCGCTCCCTAGCGGCTTGATGGGGGAAAACAGCTCCCGTGAAAAAGTGTATGCATGCAACGTGAACGTAAATGATACCGTCCTCTAATGTGGGAATGAACATATGGGCTGCGACAAGACCAGTGACACATGTGATATTCATCAGTGTAGAGTGATAGACAAACAGAATGGGCGTAGGTTTATTGCCTCAGAAACACACACACACACACACGTTGCTCTGTAGCAGTATAGTAATGTATAAGTACTAAATTTACATAGTATCTGTAAAGTACATCTGTACTATTTGTATTTCTAGCAACGTTTACCTTTACTCCACTACATTTCCTCTAACTATCTTTGTTACTCCTTACTACCAAATAAAAGAGTTTTAATGGTCTGTATTTATAGAGAGCTTTTTTAGTCCTCTAAAACTTAAGTGCATTTTATATCAGGAAAATCTGTAGATACTTAAGTACAGTAAATGTCATATACTTTAAGACTTTTACTGAAGTAATATTATAAAAAAAGTGACTTCAACTTCTACCAAAGTCATTTTCTGGTAACATACTTGTACTTTTACTCAAGTATCCCTTTAAGGCAGTACTTCTCATATAGTGGTGGTAGTTGCGCGGTGAGGTGTCGGACAACTCATACAATGGTTTATACAGATAAATTAATAGTAATAGTAATTCAAAAATTCAAAAAAATGTCTGTCCTCTGGGGGGGCATAACAGAAAAGAATTGAGAACCACTGCTTCAAGACTGCTCTGTACTTGTGAGGACAATCTAACCTCAATGTAATTTTATTTTGAATTTTATTGTGAGATGCCTCATCCGTGCGTCTGGGGCACTAATGCTGGACAAGTTTTGTGTCACTTCACAAAGCACAAAACAATACTGACTCTCACACTCCCTCTCCCTGGACTTTGTGAAGTTCAAATGAAATTGAACTTGCTTTTGCTGAACTTTGGGCCTTTCCCAGTAGACTACAACAACAGGAGCAGCGGGGGTGAGAGGCACCGTGTCCGACCACCCTGACCTGCGTGTGTTGTGGGGTTGGCGGTAGGAAATGAGATGACCTGCACCCAACATAACTTTGTAACGTTGTCCAGACTCAGACTGAACACTGGCTCTGGTGCACGGCTGCGTGTGTGTGCAGTTTTCCTTTTGGTATAAAGGAAAACATATCGACAAGTATTGGGCAAAAGGTATGCGTCGAGAAACTTGCTCGACTCAATGAAATGAAGTTCTAGTGGTGTGAGTGTAGTATATCGAGTCAGCTAGAAGTGCCAGTCTTGTGTGTGTGTGTGTGTGTATGAGTGAGCGGGAGAGAGAGAGATGTAATCGAGGGGATGATGTATGGTTGCACACATGGTTGACAGGGTAATTGATCCATAGTTGGGTGTGTGATCGTAGGCGTGTGCATGTGAAGAGGCCCAGTGCCAGTCATATATCATTTCACCCAGTGAGCTAATCTGTTACTCTGACAAAGAGTTCAGATTACTGATCTCTCCTCTTCTTTTCACTACTCTCTCCTCTTCTGCGCCTCTTCTTTTACATTATGCCACCGTCTGTGTTGTTAGTCCTCACTTTCTGATCCAAACACACTGTCTAATACCAAAGCCCCTCTCTCTCTCTTTAGTAACATGTGTGAATCATGGATAACCTAGCCATGGGATTTGTCTTCTGCAACGTTCACTGGCAGCACAGTTCAAACGCAGCATGTGGACTGCAAGATAACAAGCACATGCACGCAGGGACCCAGGGCTGCTTGGAGGCTATCGCAAAAACCTGATTTCTCTGGGATCTGTGGTATTTACACACACACATACACATGTACATTTTCACACTCACACAAACAAACTCCTCCAAGTGACAATGAGGATTTCAACGTGTGCCAGGCCTTGGTGCATTTCTGGAGACAGAATGGCTGAATTCCCAGTGACAGAAGTGTTTCAGACGACGTAACAGCTTGAGATGTGGTGTGTACACTGAGTAGCACATGTGAGCAGGTGCACGCACACACACACACACACACACACACACACACACACACAGCCACACGGACATATTAGTACAGCCGCTCAAAATAGTTTAATCACAATTATTGTCATACACGTCCTTCAGTCACTGAAGTGAGAGCTAAATCAGCTCACTGGAACAGCTGGAATGGAGACATGCTGCTGGACCACGAGATAATCCTCACAGACATGAGGGGTTTGCCACATGCTCGCATATAAGAAGAGAAATTAATTGTTGTAGACAATCTATCATATGGCAGCTCTGGCATGTAAGATAGTGATTTTTTTTTTTAAAGTAGTAATCTTTAAGCACAGCTGGGGAAAGTTGAATTCTCACTCAGCCTGAACAAAGTGTGCAAAGCCAACAGGAGAACAGAATAGCAAAGCAAAGCAATCAATAAAATAAATGAATGAAATAAATGAAAAGCTCAGACGAGCAGTTCCAAATCTGACTGGCTTATAACCGTTGTAAAGATGCTGCATATGTCTACATAGTCTACATGTCTACATGATGACTCTACCACTTTATCCTCCACATGAGGCTGACATAGGGGGCGAAAGACGGGGTACACCCTGGATAGGTTGCCAGTCCATCACAGTGTCACATACGGAGACAAACAACCATCCATTCACACCTACGGTCAATAGTTTTATTTACAATTTAGAGTGTCTAATTTACCTAATCCCCATATTGCATGTTTTTGGACTGTGGGAGGAAACTGGAGAACCCGGAGAAAACCCACGCACACATGGGGAGAACATGCAAACTCTGCAGAAAGGCCACTATTTCTGACCGGGTCGCTAACCCAGGTCTTCTTGCTCCAAAGGCAAGAGTGTTGACCACCACACCAACCGTGTGGCCCCAAGAAAAATAAATATAGTAAACAATTATAAAAAAAAACCCAATAATAATAATAATATTAAACATCTCTCAATGTTGTGCCATCAGTACATTCATATCCACAACATCCAGCCTACACTTTGATATTTAAATTGACTGTATAGTTGGAGACAAAAAGAACAACACAGCAGTGGGAGCAGTTCAGATTCAGGAAAAAGCTATTTCTGTTTGCCACCACCTGTTACAACACAGTCTATTCTAACTAAATTTGTCCAGTACACAACTGCACAAGAGTGAATTTCATGTAAAAACATAAAAGCGAAGATGAAAGCTGTTTTACACCATATTATGTGTACACACGTGTGTGTGTGTGTGTGTGTGTGTGTTCCAAATCCTTGCCAGATGACTCTTATTACCAATACCATGTGGCACAGTGTGCTGGGTGCATCACTTCATTTGGAACAAACACACACACGCACGCACGCACAGATTGTTTCCTGTGTTGCATTGGCAGGCAGTAATAACAGCATTCGCATATGAAAGGGAGCAGCTGGAAGGTGTAGCTGTCACTAACGTTGTTCCTTGTTGTATTATCCGTTTGGACGGCAATTCCTCTGTTCTTACTATCTACTGCCTTGCTAATATTCACTGTTGCACTCCCTCCAGTCTCTCTGTGTATCTCCCTCTGTCTGTCATGCTGTTTTTCCCTTTTTTCTCACCCCCCCCCTCCCACTGACTCCATGTGAGAGAATCAGTTCCTAAGGAGTCAGAAAAAGTAATAAGGGACACACAGAGGATGAGTGGACGTATTACAGAAAACTCGTAAACATTTCTTCAATGTGTTTTTGTGTAAATTGTCCTCCAGGTAGCAAGAAAATGTCTTTTCTTTATAAAAACCAAAACTGCTGAATAAGTCGTTTCCTCTCTTGAACTTTAGTCTGAACAACTCCAGTTTTGTGAGAGTAAAATAAAGTCTATCCCAGGCTGTAAGTTGAGTTGCACTCCAAAGCACATTTCATCTCAAATATCAGCAGGGTGCAGTCTACCAGCTCAGCCCGCTCGCCTCTGTCTTTCTCTCATTCACTCAGAAATGTAAACGTTCAAACGGACTCGCTCCTTTCAAAGTTGCGACGAGCATGAAAGCCCAGTCTCCGCCTTCATTGTTAATTGATGGCCGCGCGTTTTAGCATGAAAGCGATATGAGCCTTACTTGAGACTCTCATTATCAGTGACTATGCTACACTTAGCTCCATTAAAATTACATTACAGACAACCCAGACGTACCTTGTACTGATCTCCTTTTGGTCAAAGTGTAATTCATGCACTTCGGGTGTCATTTGTAGTACATGCAAGTAAAATGAATGGTAACATAATACTCACAAGTGGAAGGATATCAACACTGATGATGTTTGTATCTATACAGTAGGAACACATTGTTAACCCTTAGGGCCCAGGTGCGTCCTTGATGGAAATGTAAATTGCCGTGGGAATAACACACAACTCCTTATAAGGACATCCTGGGGGGGGGGTGTTATAGGTCACATATTTAGGCTTTAAAAAAGTGCTTCTTTTTTGCGTCTTCTCATGTGCTGTTGAGTCAAAGTTAGAATTCATTTTGTATTGCATTTTTAGTAGTGATATAAAATAGCAATTATTGTGCAGAAATCACAAAATAGACAGTTTTTTGTCTTTTCTTTTTGTTCATAAAAACACGCCAGGTGAACTTTGAACTGTGACGTATTTCCAAATTTCACAAATTCAATCTGATTAAAAAAAAATTTAAAAATTGTGATGAAAAAAGGATATGATTATCCCCTCTGTATATACTGTACGTTTAAACCTAGTAATGTGGAGAAAAAAAGCAGCCTAAGTGCTCTGTGTTCTAATCTTTAACCTGATTTGAAAAAAATAGCTCTGATCATAAAATGTGGTTGAAAAGATAAACCTGGCAAGTGTAAGATATTCAGACGTCTTCACCTCTGACTGCTCTGTGTCCACTGAGCTTTTGTATCAAGCTTTTCCTGTCACTGTAGTTGTCAGAGTGAAAGAAAATGCTTGAGATGTGGCTCAGAAAACAAAGTAGATGGTGACAGGGACCCAAACCCGTTTGTACGCAGACTCAAGAGCCTCGAGATGGGGTGACTGGCAACATTTCTCAGGTGGTATGAAAACATCTTTAGATTCTCCAGGGACAGCTGCAGGAGGCTGCTTTTTTTGGGGAAAAAAGGACATCTATGATGCTCTGCTTATCGTGTTGCTGCAACATCTTTAACGTGGATTAGTTGATATAAAAATGGAGGATGTAAAAAAAAAAAATGTGACGTTGTATTTTTGTTTGCTGCCCCAGTAACAGGAAATATCCTGTTCCCCACAAAATCGACATTCAGATTCTTGTCATAGCTGACTGTATAAAGTGTTTCAGCTGCTTGTGTAGTCATTCAGAAGTCACTAAGCAACATTAGCATTCATTTGGAGTCATGCCTCTGTTGAACTGCCAGGAACAACACTGGGCCATGAAGCGATTCCGACATAGTGGCTGACAGGATTTATTCCAGCATTCAACCTTCATTGTGTGATGCACACTGGACCAAAAAGCATTTTTCTCCCCCATAAACCATGATTGGAAACCCCGCCGCATAGATGGTGAATACATTTTTCTGAGCATCACAAAACCTTAAAAATCACTCTATTGTTAGAATTTGGTCCAACTTTTTTAGCAAGGTCTAAAAGAGCCTCCAATATTTCCTGAGGAAATTATCTAGTTTTTATTCGGTAAATGCTCCATTATGTTCACCAGATTGTGTGTCCTGGTGTCTGTGTGTCGTTGATGAGGGAGTTTGGGTCAACCCCTCTCACATAACACGTCATTTAATCCATTGTTCCTATATAAATATTAATTAGTCAATCTTTAATTACACCTTGGATCTCTGACCACTGACTTTGCTCCTCTAATAAAAGTTACAGTTAATGATTTAGAGTGAAAGGTAAATTATGCTTTATAATTCTCATTTTGAACCCTATTCTCAAAACACAACCACAACCCACACATGGCAACCTGACAGGCTTTCAGGACAGCAGCTTCCTTATGTCGACAAACACAACAGATGTGCCACACATTGTGTCTGCTACAAGCAGAAATGAGGAGGACTGGGTGACCACTTAAAGCTGTAATTGACAGGATTGCTAGAACATTAGTGAATTGTTGAGTTTAATTCCCATGGCGTTAAAGCATGCTGACCCCAGCCAATCTCTCCATGTCTGAAACCCTCAGCTGATGTTGACACACTTTTTATTAATTTTATTGTCTGCCCTGACTTACTTTAGGTTAGATTTAGGCTTCTTTGCAGCATAGGCTGTTGTCATCACAAGCACAGCAGCTTATAGATCAACCAATAAGAGTGCCTTCTATCTCTGACCTGCTGTGATTGGTCAAATTATCCATCATTTTCCCCAAGGCTCTAAGCACAAGGCTCTCTCAATTTAATATACATTATTTTGCCCAAAATATGCTGCCTACCCCAGTTGTGATGTCACTTTCTTTTTTGTGTTATACACCAATCATTGTTATTATTCAGTCCTGCAACTGGGGCTCTGTTCACCTTAGTCACTGTCTGTCCTTTAACCATGACGGCTTTTCCGAGAGCTTTTATTTGAGCATATTTAAACATTCATGAATTACAGAGGAGATCCTCTTGTTTTTGTCGCTGGCCTCTGAACAAGAAGATGATCCAGGGTCATGATTCTAGCACTTCAGGTAAACACGTGTCACTGAGAGTCAGCTGAGAGAGAGAGAGAGGCTGCAGCAAGACATGTTTCCATAACTCTTTAAAACATTCAGCGGCCAAGGCAAATATGAATTCTAGCCTGAACTAACAGCTTTTTATACAAATTGCAATATGGCTTCCAGTATCATTTTATATGAGTACAAATGGAGAGAGAAAGATAGATTTTTGATTATGTTTTGTCAGTAAAATGCATTAAATTTCTTCTTCTTCTAATAGTAATAACAATAACAATAATGATAATTTCTGGCAGGCTGTTCACTGAGAGGTGTAATGCTGCCCTCCACAGTTAGAAGTTCTTTATCACAGTTCGGAGTTCTTTTACTTTTTCTTACATACGTGTGTCTTGACCTGTCAACACCATGAACTCATCTGAGCAGCAGCAGGGTCATGGGGTCATGCTCATAATCTCCCGAGGACAATGAGACACAGGCGTTATAATGCAACAGTCACTCATAATCCAGAAGATTTCCAGGAAAAACAACACCCATAAAAATATGGGATTAAGTTGTTCCATGTGAC
The DNA here is from genome assembly GCF_019176455.1 of Solea senegalensis. Taxonomy (NCBI): domain Eukaryota; kingdom Metazoa; phylum Chordata; class Actinopteri; order Pleuronectiformes; family Soleidae; genus Solea; species Solea senegalensis. Next base: position 9,871,523 of record NC_058031.1, on the reverse strand, counting down.
CAGTTCAGGGCCAGGAATATCTCTCACTCTATCTGTCTTTCTTTTGTTAATCCTCCTTTGCTCTCCCTCTGTTTTTCTGTCTTTCTCTATTTACAGCCTTAGTATCTCTCTCTCTCTCTCTCTCTCTCTCACTTTTTCGCTCTCTCCCTCTCTCTTTTTTTCCTTTTCTTTCTCTAAATCTCGTAAACAGCTTTTGTTCTTATCAGGATGGGATCAAGTAGAAAAGACTCAATTTGGAGGCTGGAAAGAAAAAGTTGGGAGAGAACAAGCAGAAATCCAGAGAGAGGGTGGTTGTGGGGGTTCTTAATGTGTAAAAACCATCTTCCTGTTGCACTGAAAAGTCTTAGCAGACACTACTGTATACCCTTGTACCATCTCGAGCACGCTGCCGCACTGTGGCTCAATGTACATAAGCTGGATTAGCGAGCCTGACACAAACACAAGCACAGACTCACGCCTTTATAGCTTTGCATATTTGAGCTGCACAAATGGATTTCTGGCCTTAGCAAAATAGGATAAAACTTTTACTGTCTTTTTTTTTGTTGTTGTTTACATGCCTCGCTCATCCCCGTAAAGCCTTACTAGAAGGAGGCAATTGTTTTTAAACTCCCTGTGAACATGGTCTCCGAAACAAAAAGTCTGGATTCACAATCATACAGGTTTAAATTGCCTGACAGTGAGACAACAACCTATCCATACAAATGTGCATCTATAACTCCATAGAGGCATCACTGTGCAGAGCACGGACACTGAAAGCAATTCAGTCCATTTGTATACTCTGCCAGTGCAACTACAGTGCATTCATTCACTCGCATCTCACCCCTCCCACACTCCTCCTTTCCCACCTGCTTCCCCGTTTCCGCTCACTCCTCTCCTTCTGAAATCCTCATTTCCCCCGTGATGACAACACCTACGTGTGATTAATCATAATCCATGCCGCCCATTGGCTCTAATATGGGAGCAGTCTATTTGAGAGTCAGCTGGGGGAATTTTCACTCATTCTTCCTCAGTTCCCCATAGTGTCTTTTACTCAACGGACTCCAGTTTACTGGGGGGAAAAGGACACCAGGGGGAGCCAAGACAAAGACACTTTGGAGAGGCAAGAAGCAGTGAGCCCACATTGTTTGCCACTAATGGCACTATTTTCAAGAAAAAAAATGCTCCAAGCATGAGTAGGAGGAGGAAAATGAGGTTGGTGTCATCTTGTGGAGAAATATGAGTATTTGGATTTGATTTTAGCCTGGTTTAAAAATCCTGAAGTTATTCTCTATAGAGGTAAGTGAGCATTGCAGTAGGCAGGGATGGTTCATGGGATGCCAATGCTGGTGAAATGTAGTCCTCATAAAACACCACATATAAAGAAAGTGAATTCTAACGCGATCATAGTAAAGGAAAAGCACACAGAGGAGTGATGGTGAATGCCACCACTAGTGTGATTATGGGTCCCTCTAGTGGTGAGACCTGCACTGCATGTTCACTATTATCAAGGGGTAAGGGTGTTTTTGGTGTGTGTTTTTTTTTAAATAATATATTTATTGTTGTTTCTTATTTTCAACAAGAACAATACAAAGAAACAATACAAATATATAAACATCACTTACAAACAAACAAAAACAAATAACTTTAATACAAAGCACAGCTCATGTCAACAGAGATTAAGTTGAGGCCCCAGGAAACAGTTCACGGTTCACAGAAATCCAGGTTTAGGAGACTGCTTTTAGAATAATAAATAAATCACTTTGTGATGTATAATATTTGTAAGATATTAGTATTGTAAGATAATCAACTCCAGTAGTACCATAAACAGAAGGGCGCTTATCATTAATCCACTGTAACAATATATTTTTCTGAGACCTAAAATCAAACACATTGGATCCATTTCTAAATCTATACCAAATATCTTTAGTTTTTTTTTTAACAGTTAAACAAAATTTAGCTGATATGTTTACACTTTCACCGATTCATGTTAAAGTCTAACCACAGCAGGTTGTAGGAACATGAAGGATTGAATTCATGAGGATTCAGTCTTGAACCTTGAACTGTGTCTTATCATTTTATTTGCAGGTCAGAGAGGATCACTAACGAGTTCAACTCCTGTTTAAGAGGGACATTTCCATTCTTTGATCAATAGTCCACAATGACTAGTTTGTGAATGTGTGTGTGTTTACTTGTATTTGTTACCTCTTCTGGACCTTTGCTCAGTATAAACACTGACCTAGACAGATTCAGTTGTCCTTATGAGGACCAGGACTTGGATCTAATTAGGCAGAGCCTAATTTCTAAAGAACTAGTTGTAGTTGCAGTTAACTTAAATGTTGCATTTTGAATTAAAACACAAAGGACAAGTTCTTTGGAAAAAAACTATTTACCAGTACTAATATTTAAAGTATTTATGCATTGTGCCTACATTGTTGGTACTACTTTGCTTTGTGGTTTCCCCAAATTATTTTTGCTTCAGTTTTATATGGCAAACTTTTAATAATGACCTCACAATAAAGTAAACAACAACAATCACTCAAATGTCAATCTTTTGAGTGATTTTTAATTGTTTATTTATTTATTTATTTATTTATTTCATCTGTAATGTCATCCATATCAGGTGACCCATGGAAACAAAACCTTATTTAGCAACTGTGCCTCTCTATTAAGTGCAGTTGTACTTGGACATAACCTTTGGGCCTTCAACATCATTCCAGTCTACCCTGTCTGTGTGCAAGTGTTAATTGTATCCATTGGTTACTGTGTTTAGTGTAATTATTCTGCTGCCCTCTTGACCAGGTCTCTCTTGCAGAAGAGATCTTTGATCTCAGAGGGACCAAGCTGGTATTGTCACTAGAGTGGGGCTAGAAAATACCTGCGACACTCACACTGCAAACACTGATTTGAGTAAATATTGTGCTGACGTGTTTAAAGTTGTCCAGAGAACCATTTAAGTCAATACAGCTGTCTTCTGCATAGATAATACTGTCAGAGTAGTAGTTTATAGTGGGACAGAAAATAATAGAGAGAATAGGGATGTAAGGCTGTATGCATATTGTCGTAAAACTGTGGCTTGACAAGGTCTCTTTTTTCTGCAGTCGTGCACATGAGACAGCCTCTTCTGCTCTCAGACTGCTTGCTGAAATAGAATCACTTTTGTATGGGACTGGGAGAAGTCGCTGCACACTACAGCATGTGGATTTTACCATGGAAACTGCAAAGGACTGTCCAAATTACTGTCAGGTTAGCCAGGATGCAGAGAAATGAAATACAGATATGAATCCATTTTTGTTGTGGAGGTTCTGGTTCCAACCTTTCAACAAGAAATGATTTGTTTCAGACTCTTTTTTTTGTTTGTGAGAACAAATCCAACACACTGGGCATTTGCCTGCCAGGCTTTTCTTTGGGTAAAAATCCTGATGGGATAAAAGCTGTGTTGTGCTATAACTGTGAGTGCTTATAATAGACTGTGTGTTCTGTATAAGCACTGCTGTGATTTCTCCACAGTGTTCAGCACTTGAGGGTGTTTGAACTTTTGACTCCACTGAGAGAATGGCATGTTAAAGAGCTCAAATCCCTGTTGTGTGGTTTCCTGTCGCACTATGTGTAATATTGTGTAATATTATGTGCATGTGTAATATGGGGTGTAATAAGGGGTGGAGTGGCTCAGTGGTTAAGACCCTACTTTCTGTACGAAAGACATCATGGTCGCAAGTTCGATTCCACCCCTGGCTAATTGTACTTGATTCCATTGTAAGTCGCTTTGGATAAAAGCGTCTGCTAAATGACATGTAATGTAATGTAATGTAACATGTAATGTAATATTATGTGCAATATTCCCCCCCTGATAAATGTGCAATGTCAGAAATGTGCAATACACCCCATAATCTGCTGTATAACTGTATATTTCTTTACTTTTATTTCCCCACATCTTCGACATTTTTTTTTTTATTATAACTTTTATACTTTTATACTTTTATTTATATTTATCCTTAAGTGTGTTTATGTTTCGTACTACTGACTCGTAGAACCCGCACAAGATTTCCAATGTGCCTGGACTGTCTGTCTAAGCACAAATGGCAAATAAAAACCTTGAACCTTGAACCTTGAACTATGGGATCAAGGCACGTGGGTCAAAGTCAATTTCCTTACTCAACAACAACAAAAAACAACACTACTAAAACTTGCTTATAATATAAAATAACAGACATTCCACCATTTAAATGCTGGGCCATATAAACGATGTCATCATTTTCTATCCGTAAAGGGGCGGGGCCGATTTAAACGGTTGAATCCTTGTAGCCAATGACATGCAGGCGTTGAAATCTTTAACGGCCAAGACACCATGCTGTGTTCAAGTGTAGTCGGAAATTTGCAAACTGAGCGTTCCTGACGAATCTTGTTGTGGACTACTGAACTGATCCTTTGCAGAGTTTCTCACAACAAAGTTATTAGGTTAAGTGTAAAACGTTTTTAAAGATAAATGTTTTAATAGTTAAACAGCTGCACAAGATCTTACTGGTCTGGACAGTATACTTTTAGAAATGATTTAATATGTTATCATAACTTGTCTGTTCTTCTTAGCCTATTATAATAATGTAAATTCCCAAAGATTATTATTATTAATTAAATTGACATTATGGACATATTGTGGAATAGCTTTCCATCTACTGTAATTACTACTACAAGTTTTACTATTCTATGTGTGTGTGTTTATTATTTCTGTGGAACCTATTTCTATATATCTTATTCTATTTTGTGCTTCCTTTTTTTATATAACTTTTCATACTACTTTGAATGTCATTAATGGTATTAATGTTGCATTGTTACGGAGTACATGACAATAAAAATAAAATCTTGAAATCTTGAAGTATATTTAAATCTCTTTCAAAACCCTGCTCTATTTTTTTGTTTCCCTGAAAGCATTTTCATGTTTTATTTCTTCTAACCTGGCTACAACCTGGCATATTTACATTTTAAGGTATGCATTGTCCCTTTCCTTAAATAAATAAGACAGCCAAAATCTGCTCTATTTGTGTTTATAGTGTATGGGCGGTTTTTTTTTTTAATATTCTTTTTCTCACCTTTATTCATGGTCTTAATATAGTCTAGTTGCATTTTCTGAAGTATAATTATTGTATCCCTATTTAAATTTAAATTTAAATGCACACTGTGGGTCACATAAAACAAGTAGATGGGAAGGATTTTGAAAAAGTATAATTTCCGAGGGAGCGTGAAGGCAACACACTGGGAGGTTCCTGCGAGCGTCGGTTTAGCTCCTCAGAGTCTCGCTCTTTAGCACAGCTTCCTCACCGGTGGAGGAATCAAGGATCTCCTCGGCATCTGAAAGCACAGTCTGGGGCAAAGGTAAGAGAACAATGTCAATATTTCGATTCCATTACGTCTGTCAAACTTTTAACAACTAGTCGTTTTCATGAGCCGGTCAATCGATTTCAAGGTTTAACTGAATAGTAGTTAAAACCACGTCGGCTCTGAGTGCACATACGTTAATGGGCTGAGATAACAGCAGCAGCAGCAGCGAGTTTAAACCTGTTACTTGTGGGGAAGTTTTTCAGCGGAATGGCCCCAAGGAGTTCTGTCAGGGACGGTCTGGTTTATCCAGTCAAATCATGTTGATAATGAGGCATCATATCGACATTCCTACCACACAGACCCAGCCCCTGTATATTTAATACACTTGATTGTGTCATTTATATTGTATAGGATTCAGCTGTGGAGGCAGGCCGGCAGAGTATAAGGCCCGAAGTTGCTCTGCTTTTTTATGTCTGAAACGCTGGTTGAGGAAAGACTTCTCTTTCAGTGGGAATTACTGCAAAGCAGAACTACCTAAACTACTTCTGGATGTCACTAGTGTGAGGGACCCTCTTCTTATATGCATGGTCATGGAGTCTTTCCAAAAATAAATAACGGTTAAAAACGTTTGTTTGACCCGAGGAAATTCCACTGCCTCGGTCACCACACCCTTGTTGTGCCCGGACACTGAAGCACAGACACTTGTCTCTCAGAGTGACGTTTTTGCCTCGTTCGTTTGTATAATAACACGAAAGCCTTTCAGACAGGTTATGAAAACTAAAGTGAAACCTTCTAACTTTGTCATACGTCGACTGGACTGTCCCATTTGTGTTCATAACCAACTTAATATCTCACATACACACACATAGGATGTTGCTGGGCAGACACTCACTGGAGAAAAGAGTGTCAAACCACCAACTATACAAATCAGTGTCTTAGTAGGAAATGTTGTGGAAATTCCCAAATCTAAGATTAAAAAGAAAAGTTTTGACTGTCACTGTATCCACTGATGTTGAAGGAAAGGACCTCTGTGAATGCAGAGGTCCTTTTGACGTAAAGTTTGTCATCTATTCATTTTTGTGGTGATGATCCATGCGGACCCTTTATGGACAAAAGCTGTTGTAGCACCATTAGGGAGCATGCTCCCTGTAGCCCTGCCACCTCCCAGTCCAGTTATGCCTGCCCCTCACTTTAGGATTTTCAAATTTGACTTGATTTCCTGCCTGAGAAACCACAGACTTCGTAACTGATTTTTCAATGTCGTAATCCTAAGAAGGCACTGGCTTGATGATCCAGTCAAGACACAGGACCACCCTTGGGATTTGGGATCTCACAGGAACTAGCGTGATTTGACGTGATGTCAGGACATAAACAGACATGGTGGTGGACTGTCGGCGGTGGCTGTTATAGCTGTTCTGTGTGTGATATTTTCTGCTCATAAAGTCATAGCCAAGAAGACGGAATCAACTTTGCTTGTACAAGTTGATTCCGTTGATGATTCTAAACAAAAGTACACAACACATCAGTTCCCCGGTCAACTTACTGTCATTGGTTATTGTGGGGTTCTGCTCACACCCCAATTGCTGGTGAAATTGGAAATATGAAACATGTTTAATAGTTAAGATTTGAAATCTGGAAGACATTTGTTTACCCTCCACACTAGAGGATAATTTGGCCAGATAATCTGTATAGATAGGCCTGAAACCGGAGGACACCCACAGTTGTCGGAAGACTGGGACCGAACTCTGGCCAATTATCTTCTCGTGTGGGACAGGCTTCAACAGGGCTCTCTCTTTTGCAGAGGAGATGACAGACCACAACCATGGACACTTGCTTAAAGGTTATGTGAGGAGATCCATCAGTAGCCAAACATGTACAACTCAGCACTTAAAGAATATACGCCGGCATAAGTTGAGGAGGAGAACTGGTGAGACATTCCAGCTACTGGAATGGAATGTGAGATGGAGTATGCATACCAGGAAGGCAAGACTGATGTGGACCCTCATTCTTGTATGAATGGGACCACAACAAGGCACATGCACACAGTATAGAACATTTAAAACATAGTTCACAATATATAAAATAGATATTCTGTAGCTGATATTACGCACTAGGTCTGCTTGATTATGAAACATATAATAAACACGATTATTTGGGTCAACATGGAAGACTAACGAATAGTTCAGCAAAAAAAAGTGTTCTTGGGAAAACTAAAATGGATCAGCATATAGGCCAGGATTCCCAGAGGCCATTTTGCCCTGATCCTGTGCCTCATGTTGTTCCTCTGGACATGCTCTTCACTGACCTACTATGAGTGTTTGTTTTTACGTTTTGGCCATTGTACATTCCTGCAGGGACAGAAGAACTATTGTTCAGACGTTTTTCCATCCTAACAGCTCTTACTCATGTTCTGGTTTGCTGCTGGTTTGAGCATTGTTAAGCTATAGGTGCTTATCTGCTGGGGGGTTTTCCCTCCAAACAATGCTTCACAGTATCCTGTCTCAGATTAGTCTTTCCATCAGCTGTTATTTTCAAGGAGGCCGGTGCTGTTCTGTAAACTAATCTGTCTTGTTTTTATACAGAACACAGTGAAATATTGTGTTTAACCTCTGAGATGTTGTTTTGAAGTGATTTTAGGGGGGATGCCTGTAGGGTGTATCATTGACAGGCAGCAAGTCCTTTGGGGAATAGAAATCTCTGGGAGAATTTCTTGATGGGAATCTTAGTTTCAGGAAGTCCCTAAAAGGATATGCCATGTATTTGTTGTCACGTCTGACTCTAAACTCTGAACTTTTGTTCAAACCAAATCATTTTTAGACCTCACCCTGGTCTGCTGGAAATTATAATGGGTATAAGTTAGTTTCTATGCATTTAATTGACAAATCAATTTCTTGGTTAATCAAGAAAACCAATGGGCATAGTAAGTGATAATAAAAATAATATTTGTGGCCCTAAGAAATATAAAAAAGAAAAGTATGCAATGCTAGAGATACTGGCATTAGATCATGTAGCATATTATTACCTGAACTTGAAGTTCTCAGAATGTTTTCTGTTGACCAACTAATTTCATGTTTGAATTAAAGGCTGATATAATTCAGTTTGAATACTGGACTGGATTTTGATTGAAATGCCATCAAAGGCCATTCCTAAGCACCAAAACACTTCACATGAAGCTTTGAGGCACATATGGACTGGGTGCATGAGAGGAAGTGTTTGTATTCAGGTTGGAAACTCCTTCCAGCTTGTGTAAATGTGTGTTGGCAAAAAGGAATGCAGCACCCTAAGGATATGCAACATTAGCTACCCAATGTTTACGTCACACTGCAACACCGGGAGAGGAAGAGTAAAGGAAGGGATGAGATGAGGACATAGTGAGAACAAGAGCCTGTAGGAGGATGGGTAGAAGAGATGTAGCAAATGCATAGAAAATGGGGTACAATCACATCTGCTGCTTCATCCTGTCCAGCTACGATGGTGTGTCAGCACATGTGCATTCTTTTATAATTTTGAAGCGGTAGAGATTAAATAATATGGGTTGTACTATGACCGATGCTGATTTTCTTTGAAATCAGGACAGCTGATGGCCAATAAGGCACTTTTTTGGACCATATATTTAGATGCTTTTCTTTTTTTCTTCCAAAGGCTTATTTAGAACACGCTATGTCAGCTAGGAGCTGGGTTTGGCTCCAGCAACCCTCATGTGGAGGACAAAGCAGTAGAGGATGGATGTTGATGGCCAATGAAGATAATTAGAAAATGGCAAATATCAGCCTGATTAATTGTTCCCACTGATTAATCGATCTACCTATAGCGTAAGAGTAAGAAAGCAGACATGTCTTAACAAATCCTGATAATCTTAATGCCCAAGTCACTCATTTATACATGTATTTATTTCATACTCATGTAATATTAATCAAAGACTTGTTTATGACACTTAAGTGTATAAGTTATTTTGATAGCATCGCTCTGTGCTCCAGTGCACTTGTGTTCTGTTGTGAGCACCTTCCTTGTCTTTTTCTTTCCTTCCGTCCATATCTTTTTCTTTGTGTACTGCAAGCAGAGGCTCAGGGAGGATGAAGGGATAATTCTGTATGATATTTCTCTCTGCGCTGAGCTGTGCACACTGTGATAAATTGGGCTGGGGGAGTCTCAATGGCTCTGTCCTATTTTGGGCTCCAGCTAGGTTCTCTAACAGTAGCTGCTTCTCTGGCCTGGGTCCTGAGCCTCCACTTCTGCTGTCAAGACTGATTCAAACTTAAAAATTTGACCTTGACTTCTACTCGTCTTCAGAATTCCACTTTTCAGACCTCAGGTAAAAGGAGGTAAGGAGTTTTTCAGGTTGTTCCTCCAGTTAGTATTGGGGCTGCTGCTGATGTGAAGAGGCTTTGATGATCAAGATTTGGTTTGTGGCATGGAAAAAGTGTGTCACAGGGAAGTGATAACACAGATTTTGGATTTGCTGTCATGAAATTACTATCCAGTATCTGCAGAAAACAGCCACGCAAAAACATTACAATGCGCATTGTCCAAGCAGTTATCTAAAATTCATAGTTTTTGTGAGTTTGAAGGGACGGGACGGGTTCACTTGTAAAACCACATTTAAACCGGTTAATTCTGGTGTGAAAGAGAAAGTTGAAGATGACATGCAATCTCTTTAGGCAACATTAATTTTCTGTGCCCTTGTGAAATTGTTTCGTTATTATGGCTGCAGTAAAATGTATACTGTACATATATTTAAATGATACTAACATACACATATGTCGAAAAGCTGACTAATGGCTTGAACTAACCACTACTCTGAAGTCAGTGAGTTGACTTCAATTAATCATATATTTATATTCAATTCCGCTTTGCTGTACAGCTCTGAAGAGTGTAAGTGGATGTACATAAAAATTAATAATGCAGCCTGTGTGTTGAGTAAATGGTACAGCCTGAATTTCCCTAAATTGTCTGTTTTAAAGAGGAACCAATTGACACACCAGAGTATGTAAATAGGTTTTTGGAATTTGGAATTGGGAGCTGTGTAAAATTTGGTAACCTGCCTCAAGCCATATTGGTTGTGTCGGTGACGGTCAGAGTTCCAAGCGAGTTGAGCCGGTACGAAATGTGATGTTGACAGACTGCCGGCCACTGATTGGTCAGGTAGTGTCGGCACTTGGAGAGTCATGAGCGCGACGTCCGACACACAAATCAAATGGAACGATGCCGAACTGTAGGTCAGTTAAAAAGACTTATAATTCCCAAAGATATGCGTTAATCTCCAACATATAGCAAGAAAATGTCTAAAATCTCAATATTTAACAGAGTAGTCTGGTGTATTTAGTGACAGCACTGCCAAAAGCCAGCGTTCGCAAGCAGTGAGCCGCATCACAACCTCTTTCACTGTATTTCAGTTCAGTGACTGTCAGATGGAGTTTGTGCTCCGGTCATGCAGGAAGTGCTGAACGATTCTGTGAACAAATCTTTTTAATTAACTGAGTCAAATGATTCAGTACACCAAAAACAACTTGCTTTACAAGTCACTAGTTTGTGTGATGCGTGTAAAACGACATCACGGCAGTTGACTCTGCCCACGTTGAGGAGGTACTATAGTAATAAAACAATACCAAACAGTTGAGTCAAGCCATGTCATGCTGTAGTATCACACACCTGAGTGTGTTAAGAAAAATCCATTTATAGTTCTGCATCAGTTTTGATGCCATCTTTTATACTGTCCACTATGAGACTAGCAGCACTTAAATGAGTGGAACACCTGAGAAAAGAAGCTGAATGGATGCACAGTGACTTTTCCAATGTGGCTGAAACTGTTTGCTGCAGTTGTGCGTCATGTTGGATGCTTATTTTGTTAGTTGGGACTTCTCTCCAAAACATATTTTTAAGATGTGTAACAAGAGAAGCCACTGTTCCTGTATTTGTGGTTTTGTCAGCAGGTAGTACATTTCAGGAAAAGATATGAAATGGTTTGAAATCAGTATGAATCTGTCAATCAAATAGTTGTGGTTTTAGGTGTTTTAATGAGTGAATCATGTGGGTGCCTGTTATTTTGGTGATTGGAGTCCCTGCACAATCAGAACAGTAACAGCATCAAAATGATGTAACACTCACAGTTGATGTCACAGTATTAGACTTAACGCAATCCTTACCTTTATGGCATGTACCTTTTAATCCTAACCCTCTCCCCCCTGCCTGTGATGTCTGACGCTTCATCATCCCCTGACGTGTGGTGATAATGTGAGACTTGCAATCGAGTCTGATTCAGAGGCCTTGACTTCCTTGCTATCTCTCACAGAACACTCTACCGTGCTTGGCTTGCAAGCTGTGACAGCGGTAGGCAACGCTGCAACAGATGACAGACATGAAAGAAAAATATTGGAATTAAATAATAATGTAATATTTAAATAATGAGTGGGCTTCGTTTACATTTTAGTGTGCCATACACTTATTAGGAGCAATTTAAGATTACAAAAGAGAAGTGTAAAAGGCCAGAAAGGCAAGGATTGCTTTAAGTGTCCAGCAGTATGATTCTGCTTGAGTTGGTCTGGTCTAAGCCTGCATGTCATTTAATAATAGGAGTTTTACATTATTGTAACTGATTGAGTCACTGCATTCACAGGGTTGGTGTAAATACCTAGAGTTTTCTGATCCATTTTATTAGAAACTGGTTAATGTAGTATCTCAAAGAGAAAGAAGTTTCTCTCTACGTCTGTAGGTCAGCACTGTGCTTTTGCTGTTACCCCCTGCCATGCCTGACAAACAAGACTGGCTAATGTGTTACTACTGACGGTGTGACTCGAACCCTGCCAAGAGGAGAAATGAGGTAGAAGTGAAATAAGCATCTGTTCATACAGTACATGTGCCAGGAATGAGAACTTTGTCCTTTGCTTCCGCACACATGCACTGGGACGAATATTATGCAAGACAGGGTCATTCATTCTGAGACACGTGTGAACATGCAGTGTCCTGCAAGTTTTACAATCTGACTGATTTTAAAGCACTTTGGTTTCTGTTTGGAACACAGATCTTTTCAGCCTTGTTATGACATTGTTGTGGGAACATTTATCACTGGCACAATGTGCCTATGCTACAAGCAGTTATCTTAATTTTTAAGTGTTTTTTTCTTCTTCAGATTTCTTCAGCCAATGTTGACAGAAGCCCACTTACTACATAATAAAAATCCAGGGCACACTTAATTATTGATTGTTGAGTACATCATAAAATGTATCACCAGTGTCATTTCACCACATTAACTAGCAAAGCAAGGTTCACTTTTAAGATGGAATTTCTTTCTCTTTCTGCCATTTTTATCTTTTATTGGTGGGAGGTCTGGTGACATACAGCAGATGGCCTGGGCTGCTGCAGTTGGGCCACCAGTACGCATTGCAGTTTACGGAGTTATTTTGAAAAAATAATTTGAATATGATCTCTAAATAATTGATGAATAGTTTTTGTTCCACATTTTAAGGCAGTGGGACACATCACAAGCTGCCCTCTTTAGTAAAAAGTCCTTGGAGTCTTGGTTCTTGTCCTGACACTGTGTGCATACTTACACACATAGACGCATTAATAAAAAAGGAAAGAGCCCATTATTCCCAGTAAGCACCATGTGCTGCCGCTCACCACTGTCAATGTGGACTGCATTATTTTATCATGGTTCAAGATCCGAAGGACTTGTCCTATTTTCTGATGCTTTTTTGGGACTGCACTGTAACTACTAGTCACGTGAGTGAGTGTGTATCCTCCATCTGACCTGATAGTATGATGTATGGTGCAGCAGCAGCCTACCGTCGCAGAGAACAGGTGGATCTCAGTGGCGATCTCGCAACACAGAAGCCTGATTTAATTTGTCAGAGAAAAAAGCAAACTGAACAATGGTCTTTATGGTAGCCGCTGTGGTGAGTGATGCTAAATCACTGACACATATAGGGAATCGAATGAAGTCTCATACGTAGATCTACGTTTAACTATATACTTCAACCTTGAAGCTCCAGGTTCCAGCTTCATGTGTGTTCATCTTTTTTTGGAAATGACTAATGTATCCTTCAGACTCTTTGAATAAATAAGTTGATATGGTTACAATAGACACTACACCTTGCACCCTGTATGATTTTTGTTGAAATTTTACATGCTCAAACAAATGTTTGTACATGTACATTCTGATTCTGTTAGAAAACCCATTACATGGAAGTACCATTTAATCCATGCTTATTACTTGACACATATTTGTACACCTGCTTACATGTGTCTTTCTTGGGACACGGGAAATCAACAGTTACTGGGTTGTTGGCCACTGGAGTTAAAACTTGTAAACAACTGAAATGTAATCAACCCTTTGGTTTGTATGCTTAGCTTGTTCTCCAACTGCCTATTTACACAGCCAGCAGCTACAGTGTGTCACTACCTCCAAACTGTATTTCTGTCCTGATTGTTGGTGATTACACATCCAACACTTTTTTTATGCAGTAATCTGCAAAGATTTCTGGCAGGTGAGGGCACAAAATGGTGATAATTAAGAAGTCTAATTGTTTATTTCATCAATTTACAAAATGCTAAGTGAATGAACAGAAAAAAAAATCTAAATCAATATTTGGTGTGACCACCATCTGCCTTCAAACCAGCACTATTTCTTGTAGGTGCATTTGCACAAATACTGGGATTTTGTAGGATTATATTCAGGTGCATGATCAACTGAATATACCAAACAGGTGCTAATGATCATCCTGTTCATGTGTAAACAATAATTTACTGTAAAAGAAACAGCTGTGTAAAGAAGCTGTGGAAAATGGTTTCATGTCACAGGTCATACACCATATGGAAATGTCTCTCCAAGGCAAAGATCTCAAAGCAAGCTAGTTTCAGGATGTGAAGATTTAAGCTCTTTTTAAGAAGCGTAAAAATGGGCAACAATGAGGATCATAGACGCAATGGCCAGATAAGGAAACTTGCTCACTTACCTTTGAAAGAGAGCTGTAGCTAATGGCAGTTTCTTTACCAAACGGATGGAGAGTGGTACAATAATGACTGTCTGCAGACAACAGTGACGTATGGTGAAGGTTCTTTGCAAGTTTGGGACTGCATTCCTGCAAAATGGAGTCATTATTGTGGTACTGGGAAATACAAGCAGATATTTATCCATCCATTCTGTAACAGGACAATGACCCAATCATACAGTCAATGTCATCTTCAGCCTAAAGAACAGATTCCTGGCAATATTGGGATGCCCCGCACAGAGCCTTGATCTCAAAATCATCGTACGTACAAAGGATTTAAGCCAGCCTTCATCCAGAGAAGATCTGGATGGTTAGATCTCCAGTGTCCTTGAAAAAGAATATGCAAGTGTAGGAGAATGGATGCTGTTTTGAAGGCAGTGTGTGGTCACAGAAAATGTTGATTTGATTTCGATTTTTTCTTCTTTTGGCCCACTGTGCATTGCGTGAATGAATTAAAAAAACATTTTGAATTTATATTTGTCAAATTTCTTAGTTCCCCACAGTATTTAAGCTGCTTATCCTGAGGGAAATCTCTCACAGCAGCTATATGCTCCACTGTGGTTGTCGGTTAGATGCTAACTTCAACTAGCAGCTGGTGTTCAGTGGGTTGTGGATTTTTTTTTCCCCCTAAACTTCTGTCTTCTGAAAGTTATGTGAACTAAAAAAATAATGTGCTGAAAGATTCTATAGGAAAAGCTGTTTTGAACTGCAGAGTGATAATTAGTAAAATTAAAAGAAAAGAGCCAGCTTCAAAAAATAATAATGCTATATTTCTGTATATTTATTGCTAAGATTATTGGGGATGAAAGTCCTGTTGTCTTGCTCCAGGTGTTCTGACCTCTCTTGTGGCTGATGCTGATGGCATGCAGCCAGGACTTTGTCTCCTCAGCTACTGCCTTCTCTCCATTATTGTCTGCTTGTGGGAGATGGCTATTGATCTGTGTGTGTTTGTGTGTAGGGCTGTATTTCTCTGGCAAGCCACATTCACTCATGCATATGGACCGTTCAGGATTACGAGCAAAGAGTAGGGAGGACCAGAAGAGTTGAGAGTTGTAAATCACAACATGACCACATGGCTGTAGAAATTAAATGTTAAGGATTGTTTTTGGTGCAATTGTGTGACAGAGACCAAACATGTGCGACGGCTTGTTGAGCCCTGAACTCTTAAACTGTTTTTCCAACCAGTGCTGAACCCTCAGCTCGTCTGTTATTCACCTCACAGGACGTAGCCCAAGAAAGGGAAAGAGGGTGCAGCTCAAAAACAGCTTGATCCTACCGTTTTTGTCTTAACTTTAATTTTCCCGTTCTTTCTGGTTTAAAAATGCCCTTTCTCAGCACTGTACTGACCATTTATTCTGACAGATCTCAAACTTTAACACAAACTAATCAAATTGTTTACTTGTTTACTTTTTGTAGATGGCTGCCATCAGGAAGAAGTTGGTGATAGTTGGGGACGGTGCTTGTGGGAAGACCTGTCTTCTTATCGTCTTCAGTAAGGACCAGTTCCCAGAAGTCTATGTCCCCACTGTGTTTGAGAACTACATCGCTGACATTGAGGTTGATGGCAAACAGGTAATATATTCTTTGAATGTGTGCTTGTTTCTTTTGGAGAGGTGTGAATACTGAAGTAACAGGCTTCTTTGTATGTTCTCAAATTAATAACCCACGTCATTTCTTATGTGATATTGTTGCTGGTTACTTTACATATACATATTCAGCTTAAACACACAATGCATTATGCTTTTTAAAAGTCTCATTGTAGGTCTCCAATGATTAATCAATGAATGAATTGCCAACAATTTTTTTTGTTCTCGTTTCTGGGTATCTTTGGTTTGAGAGGTAAAAAATAATTGAGGATGTCACCATTTTGAGGTTTAGGAAACAAGAAAGCCAGGGTCACGCTATTGTACAAGGTCACACTAAATCATTTTTAACCTATATAAGGTTATTTTAAAACAGCATATATGATTACCATGTTTTCTGGATGTGTTTGGTAAAGCAATTGAGGATACTGTAATATAGCATTTCTAAAACCTCAGACTTTTACACAGTGCTGTACACCACAACTGTTGCTCAAGTATTAAAAATGTGCTTTGCTGTTTGAGAACTACATGTCATCAAGACTTGATGGGGATACATGTTCATTGTTGAGAAAGCCGTGGGTCTTTTTCATTGTTTTGAAGCAGCAGACCTTCTGCCAACAACAGGAAAAGGATCCTGTGCTGGGGTCAGAACCTCCCTCCTCATACATCATGACTAATGTCTTATTTCCTGTTCCTGTTTCCTGAGCTGCAAAATCTGGCAGTGGCCAGCTGGAATCCAAGCCTCTTAAGTGATGTGTGTCAGTTAGTGAAACATATATCATAATAAGTCTGTGCACTGTCACAGTCCAACTTACAGCTGACCTTGACCTGTATATCTTTTATTTTATTTCACACAGTGTGTGTGTATATATATATGTGTGTGTGTGTGTGTATATGTAGTAAGGAGGGGGCAGGTTCACACAGAAGTGTGGTGGTAAAATAAAGTTAAAGAAAAGCTGACTCCTGAGAGACATCTTGTGGTGGAAAAGCAACACAAATGGAAGCTGAAGTAGTCCATGATGTGGTGTTGCCCATTTTCCCCAGACAGATGATGCGATATTGCTCGGCTCGCTGTCTTTTTCTATGGAAAATATCCTCCCTGTGCTAGACCATAAGTGAGAAGCTGCTGTTGCTTGCCAATGTAAGTAGATTACCAGCCAACACGCAAGACTTGGCGAGACGAGTGAGCGGTGAGATGTCATTAAAGCCCCAATGAATATACTGTAGTTTTTCTCTGGGATGATTACTTTTTTTTTCTTGTATCCATTTCGCAGCCGCAGCCGCAGCAGCAGCAGCAGCAGCAGTAGTAGTAGTAGGCTCAGTTTTCCAGCTGTAGAGACTATACTTAATTTGTAGAGACTTGCAGTAGAAAAGGTCACCTATGTGTGAATGTTTGGATTACATAAGACGTTCCTACTGGGAGCTGTGGTTGAAATCTAAATGCTCTGGCTGAGCTCTTGCAAATGTTGCATTTATTAAGTTTTTAGCTGGGCATTGTTTCATGTGGAGCAGGTCAGGCACTGTGGAGCTGTTTACAGTTTAATTAGCAGTAGGAGAAAAGCCTGTGGGAGCTGTCGTCACCTCTGGGGAGTTCCCTTTTAAGTCTGATGGTGGAGGAATGTTCTGTCTGTTCTGTTTGTTTAATTCTTCATGTTTACCATCGATGAATATAATAATTTAGTGAGCCACCACTTAAAGCAGTTTGTTTGTCTTCCCCTCTCTCAGGTGGAGTTAGCGTTGTGGGATACAGCAGGTCAAGAAGACTACGACCGACTTAGACCGCTCTCCTACCCCGACACAGACGTTATCCTCATGTGCTTCTCCATAGACAGCCCTGATAGTTTGGGTAAGGCTAGTTTCAGTTGCTTACGCACTTGGTGACACGATGCATTCATTATTTAATGTGTGGAAGTATTGCTGATAATTGCACGGCAGAGTTTTTATAAACATGGGAGGATCATGACACTAGTATCAGACATGGAATAATGTATGGATTTGAATAACCTCTTAGTCTATGGTCATGTATTTTTGTACAGAAACAGGAGAGCAGCTTTAGTTGGCACTCCCATTGAATAACCTCTTTTTTCATCACGAGGAGAGCTGATCTGCAGGGAATCAGTTAACATCCTCACTAGAGGGTTTTCCTTTCTGGTAATTTGTTTTATTTCAATGCCATTTCCGATTTTGTTCACAGACTTGATGAAAGTAATGACCACAGTGGGGAAAAAAAGTGCCTATTGAAATTGATGTGTATGATTTAATTATTGGGTTTGTAATTTACCCAGCTGCTGGCTTCTAGTCAAACATTACTGTGACTTGATGTCATGCTTTCCTGGTCTGTTTCAGTTAATTAAGTAATGTCACACGTCATAGATGGCCATTAACACAGCTGCAAGTCTGGCTCTTGCCATAATATGGATTAGAACATTAGTGACAAAGCTGTCATTAAGACAAAAGGAGGCCACTTTATAGAGTCTGTAATACAAAACATGTTTTTGTTTGACCAATTCTTTGGTATTCTACTTAATTATAAACTTTTCAACTGTGCTAACTGTATATCATATGTTTTATAATTAAAGTATCTTACTAAAACTAATATGAAGTTGATTGAACAACTAACAATAAAAAGACTCCAACCTTTTCCATTGTATACTAATTATTGACGATTAGTTCTTAACAGGGACTCTGAGGTCTAAATTCCAGTGTATTCATGCAAGAGCAGAAAAATGTACAAACACAGTTCTGGAATTTAAATGTAGTTGCTGTCACAATGTACTGGAATAATCTGGAGGATTACACATCATGTATTTCAGGCTGGGCCCTGAAATACCAAATCAAAGAAATGAATTAATGTCTTGGGTTGTGTCCCACATAGGTTTGTTATGGGAAATACCTCAGATGGTTTTCCTATGCTATCTCATCATCTCTTTCCAGAGCAAACAGCACAGAGTTTTTTGGCTCGCGGACTCTGGGGTTGTTGACCTCTGTGTTTATGTCTGTACAGTCGCAAGGGAAATGACACAGCTCTCCCAACTGTGTCCTTGTAAGGAGGGACTCTACTGTCCAGTCACTGGAGTTGTTTTCCATTTTTGCAGAGAACATTCCCGAGAAATGGACACCTGAAGTGAAACATTTTTGTCCCAACGTACCGATCATTCTTGTGGGCAACAAGAAGGACCTCAGGAATGACGAACATACACGCAGGGAGCTGGCCAAGATGAAACAAGTGCGTTCGCATTTATATTTGGTCTTTCTGCCAAGTGTCCACAGTCCTGGGGACCCACTGCACTGCATGTTTTAGAGGTTTCCCTGCTCCAACACACCTGAATCAAATAGTCTCATCAACGAGCTCGGCAGGAGCCTGATAACGACCTATTTATTTGAATCAGGTGTGTTGGAGCAGGGACGCCTCTAAAACAAGCAGGGCAGTGGGTCCCCAGGACCAGGGTTGAGAAACCTTATGGTGCTTTTCCACTACCCAGTTCGAGCAAGGCTCGACTCCGGCCATGACAGATTCATGCAGCCCTGCTATGATGACTCCACCCACATTGAGGAGGTACTATAGTAATGTAAAACTATAACAAACCGTGTAGAGTCGAGCTGTGCTGGAACTGGGTAGTGGAAAAACGCCACTAGTCTACACCACGGGTAAAAGTTTAACCCACTGTCTGTGCATTAAATCTCCAGGAGCCAGTAAAGTCTGAAGAGGGCAGAGACATGGCCAACCGCATCAGTGCCTTTGGCTACCTGGAATGCTCCGCCAAGACCAAGGATGGCGTGCGGGAGGTGTTTGAAATGGCCACCAGAGCGGCACTGCAGGTACGCAAGCGCAAAAAGAGGAGCGGCTGCCAGCTACTGTGAAGAGGTGGATTTTGTTGGCAAATTAGCACCTGAGGGAGCACTTTCCAGCACATGCAGAACAAAGTTAGAGAAACCTAAAATCAGTGGCTTCCATGGACTATACTTATTTCACAGATATGCCACAGGCAAATATGAAAGACTGACACACCTGTTAAAAAGCAAAAACAAATCAGCTTTTTTTTTTTAGAAAAACACTTATTTCTTCTGCCTCTTACACTGTCAGTTATTGTTTATTTTCCTCCACCAGGACCTATCCTCCCTGTCTGTGTGAATGAATGTATATTTGTATTTAAATGTGCATATACTTTACAAACACGTCGCGCATCTGTCTGTGTTGTGATTGTTTACAGGCAGTAGATTTGCTTTAAACGTCTGTAATTCTTGCTTCTCTTTAACCTGCATATACCACTCCATCGTTTTACACATTGCCATCTGTCATTTATTTATCATACCTGTAATAATTTTACCCTCTGGAAGCCGTACGTCACAAAGTGCTGTCAGCACAGCTCCGTTTTCATACACTTCTAACACGAAGGACTAAATTTAGAGCTTGTTTACAACAGCATTAATCCACTGACCCTGACATAAACCAAATCAGCAGCAGCAGCAGATGTTTTTGTGGAGAGGTGTTAAACTGCACCAATGTCTGCCTCTCTACCATGGCGATGGCTTAAACTGGCACTGCAGACAGTGGTTCTATTGTCATGGACACAGTACCAGCGGTCACACTGGCTCTGACAGACGTGACCAACGCCTTCCCCCAAATAAGCTCTGCCTTATGTCTCAAGTCTGCTGTTTCAGATCCAGTGTACAGTCATGATGTATCAGTGCACTGGATTAACTGTGGACTACTGCACATTATACACAGCGTTATTATCAGGACAACTCGATTTATAAGTCAATTCTCTGTGTAAAAGTTTTAACCTCCCCAACTAGTTCCTGTTGGCTTTGTTGGTGTGTAATAGCCCTTTACTTGACACTAAATGAATATTCCTCATACAAGGATATCTAGTTGTGTAGGATCCTGTCAAAGTTGTTCTCTTGTGTTGCCCTTGGAGATCTTTGAAATGATTGTAACCACACATGTCTTTGGCCTCAAAGCTCAAATGTTGAATCATAGTTTGACCTTTTTTCAAGAGGAATCTGCAACAGCACTGGGATGAAAGCCTGAGCAAGACCAGCTCACTACTGGACACAGTATGTCAGGTTATTGTTACTGTATATTCTATATCTTACCCTGTCCAGGTAACACACTGTACACACTATTGAGATGTGACTTCCTATGTTGATCTTCCCACCATGAGCTACAACGATGGCGTAGCTTTCTGTTGTCCAGTACTTTCAGTCCTGTGGGATCAGAATGTTGTAAGCTCAGGCCTAGTCCTGGACAGTGTCTCCCATCTAACAGCAAAGTTCAAGAGAAAATGTTGATTGTGATACGGCTTTACTAACAGGAGAGGGATGTGTGTAATGTCTGGATTAATAAAGTATTTTTGAAATACTATGCTTTAGTCATCACTGGTCTTGGTTTGTAATCCTGAATCCCAAATTTGGCCACACATGTACTAGTTCTAGTTTGGTTTGGTTGGATTTTTGTCATTTTACAGAAATTCATTTTACAGTATTCATTTATGTGAATCAACAAATGACTATGAAACATTTATTCAAAGGGAGTGATGATTGAGAAAAATAGTCTGCAGCAATGAAGTAGCTGAACTAAGTGGTCTAAACACAAAACTCCTGCCCATGTATTTAACAGAAATATTTTGTTCCTTGTAAAGAATAACGTTCAACTAAAAGTAAAATCCCTTTAAGCTCTTCTTTGAGTCACAGGTCGTTCCTCCTCCTCTCGCTGTCCTGATTCTCTCCGGACAAGACAATATTAGCAGGAAGAAAAAAAAAAGATGGCCAATTTAAAATGCTTCTTTTAAAAGTGGACTTTGATGAAAATTGAGATGTTCGAGCCTCAATGTCTTTTGTAGCCTCCTCTGTCGCAACAGAACTGGATGAAGCTGCAGACAAAGAGAGAACAAAGACTACTTGGGTCAGATATCCAATTCATTCTGACATCTATTGCCGTCTGATTTGAAATATATCTTCATCTTAAGTACAATAATGTTATACATTTAAGACAACATTACCATGAGATTTCAACAAAACTATTTTCTCCAATGCAAGGACAAGAACCGATTTGCTTATGTCATTATTTCAAATTAGGATTTAAATTTGAAAACAAATAATTGTTAAGAGTTTTTTCTGGATTCTCCGGTTTCCTCCCACAGTCTAAAAACATGCAGATTTGGACTCTCTAAATTGACTTGTCCAGGATGTACACCGCCTTTCTCCCTATGTCAGCTGGGATTGGCTATGTCTCTTACACTGGGGTCTCCCACTACAATGAGCAGTGTGTTGGCTCGAGTAACACCCACGTTGAATCTCTGGAGTAGAACAGAAGGTGGTCAGAGAGTGTGTAGGTGTGCACGTGTTTGCAGGACACGCCTTCAGTGTGTTCAGGTCCTTTACATTGAGATCTCTCCCAACTTTTTCCAGAGCCTTGTGGATTTCCTGCACTGAGGTGAAACCCAAAAAAGCACCTGAAGCTTTTAATCAACATAACATTTATTTTTTTCACCATTAGAAACTCAGGTCCGTGTGTGTGTTGAGTAAGTTCATACCTGTTTCCTGAAGGGGGCGATGATGTCTATGTCTTTGGGTGAGGTGGAAGGCAGCAACTTCTTCACATAGTCTATCAGCACCACCACCTCTCCTCTGTTGAACAATGAGGGACTGCTTGCCTCACATGACCTCATGAACCTTCAACAGGAAATCCTGAAAGATACACAACAAATATAATTACAATATTCTTATGAAGTAAATAAAAAAAAACAATAAAAACAAAGGTTAACCAATATTAAACCAATAGATGTCTGTGTTTTTGTTATGAAGAAATATGTTTTTTTTCCTCTTCTTTCATTTTCTTGTTTGAAGTCAACACTGAAATTCACAGCTAAAATAATGAAATGATTGAAGATGGTTATATATTTATTGCAGTTTGCGATACGGAGCGCGGATATAAATGTTGATATATTTTACAAGCATGCAAAAATGATTTCATTTGAGCAAACAAAGATCCGTTCTATTCCGTGATATTGTGCCTCATTAGTGAATCTGTGTCCTGTTCTGAAAGATTTTCAGTCTGAACCATCGACAATAATAATAACATAATGTTTGTAGCGGCATTTATTTTTCATACGTGTTATTCATGTGGCTATACTTAACAATACAAGGATTACCACAACATTTAAACCATTGACATGTCTCAATGCTGTGGCTGATGGATGTACAGTATATTATCCATATTACATGTACATGTGGGCCACACCGTGGTGTAGTGGTTAGCACTCTCGCCTTGCAGCGAGAAGACCCGGGTTCGAGCCCCGGTTGGAACAAGGGCCTTTCTGCATGGAGTTTGCATGTTCTCCCCGTGTGTGCGTGGGTTCTCTCCGGGTTCTCCGGCTTCCTCCCACAGTCCAAAAACATGCAATGTGGGGATTAGGTAAATTGGACACTCTAAATTGACCATAGGAGTGAGTGTGAGAGTGAATGGTTGTTTGTCTCTAGTTGTGTGTGGCCCTGCGATGGACTGGCGAACTGTCCAGGGTGTACCCCGCCTATCGCCCGATGTAGCTGAGATTGGCACAGCACCCCCCGCGACCCTCTGGTGGAGGATAAAGCGGTTAGATGATGACTGACTGACTGACTATACTATGACATTTTTAGGTGATTTTGGACAACATACTTATACTATGACAATTTTGACTGATTTTGGACGACATGCTATACTATGACATTTTTGACTGATTTTGGACGACGTATTATACTTATACCTTGACATTTTAGAGTGATTTTGGGCGACATACGCTACTATGACTTTTGACTTGATTTTGAACCACATACTATACTATGACAT